>NW_026601801.1:0-34303 GCF_029448725.1 Salvelinus fontinalis
GTTTGGGAAGAGACCTGGAAAGTATGACAGTATGACAGATTACATCAAGAATAGTCTGATGGGTGACAATATTAGCCCAACACTTGGGAATGATGCCCAGTGTAAGGCAAGAAGCAATGCATAACTTTGTTTTGCAACTTTTTCAAATCATAGTGCCACACCTCATGTAGCCTAGCCAATAGGCCTATATGTTTTGATAAGGTTTGTGTAGCCTGGCGAAAGTCAACCCAGCACAGGACAAAACGTTATTTGGGGTTGTTTGTACTGTCGAAGCTTATATATAAAATAGGATCATGTAGAAGGGAAATCACCACAAGAGGAAGTCACCATGATGTTATATTCAGTCTAAATCACAATCAAGTGAAATACATCTGTTGGTAAAGTGCATAAAAACAATCTGAGAAGTGGCTCTGCTTTATACACACTGTCCACGTGATACCCTAACCCCACATGGAACAGTAGATTCTCACCCATACAGCAGCTTTAAATAATGTAATGATTAACTCCACAACGTGTCTTTGGGAGTACTGGTATTCAGCTAGCAAGAAGCTAACATCCCCATGTCAATCCAAAGTAACGTTGGACCCATGATGGATTTCAGTAGCCCTCCAGTGTAATTGCTTACTCTTACACGCTGCGCATGTACAATCCCATAACTGCTTGCAGACCTTATTTATGAATCTCTTAAAGGGACAGTGCCATCTAGTGGATATAAATGAATACAACTATGCCATTAAACCACCTGGCTACATTTGTATTACAACTAAAGTGGCCAAATAGGCTCTACACTCATTGTAAAGAGGTTAACTGGCATGCACATGCAGCGCATGAGTTTCACGTTTGGGGAAGATCATTTTCACCCCAAAAATATAATTTTATAACAAAAGCATTAAATGCATAATCATACTATGGGGTTGGCTGAGTCCTATTGGGTGGACTGAGTCCTAGTGCGTTAGCTGAGAACTACTGCGTAGGCTGACAAGTACTGCGTGGGCTGTGTCCTAGCACGTGAGCTGAGTACTACTGCTTGGGCTTTGTCCTAAAGCAGGCCGGCAGCCTGGGAAAACAGGACACTATCATTCATCACACCTTGTCACTCTTTTGCAGTAAAATCTCATAACCCAAGGAGTTCTCTGCAGCTACCACCACAACATTTATTTTCTGTGATTTATGTTCCATTTCTGCGGTACAGTTGATAACCATGACTATGAATGCTTAGAAACCAACCTTACTGAAACACATGTTATTCCTATCACTCTCTATTGGCCTCGGCATACTCACAGGGAGCCTCTCAGGATCCCTCGAAACTGGACCCATCTTCCTCTACTACTCTCTTCACTGCCTATGAAGATACCTTCATAGAAAATGACTCAAGTAAAAGTGAAAGTCACCTTGTAAAATATTACTTGAGTAGTCTAAATGTATTCGGTTTTAAATATACCGAAGTATCAAAATTAAATGTAATTGATAAAATATACTTAAGTAGCAAAAGTAGAAATCCTTTCAAATTCATTATATTAAGCAAACCAGATCAGATGTATGGAGTAAAAAGTACATTATTTTCTTTAGGAATGTAGTGAAGTGAAAGATGTCGAATATATTAATAGTAAAGTAAAGATACCCCCAAAAATGACTTGAGTAGTACTTTCACATAGTTTTACTTTAGTTCTTTACACCACTGGATAATGGCCGACATCGAAACTCTCATTGGGTTAATGAGGCAACTAGTCACACCTGTGACAGGTCCTTTAAAAGGAGAGGTGGAAGAAGTAGACCATAACTCAGAGACAACTAGTGACTCCCTTGGAAGAGTGCAGAAGGTGAGATTGTGACATTATTTAATAGACTAGCGGCCCCTTTAAATGGCACCTTAATCTTATGTGTCCGCGGTCAAATGTAGTGCACTATATAGGTCCCCATTTTGTGGAGTGACCCCCCCCCCCCTGAAATTAAGAGCATAGACTAACAGTTACCTTTGCAGTAAATGGGTAGTCTCTGACTAGATCTAGGATGATTCCCTATGTAGTGCACTGTGGGCCTTCGTCCAAGGTGGTTCACTACAAACGGAATGAGGAGCCATTTGGAAAGGATCCATATTCCTGTGTGCCAGGCTTATCTTTCGTATGTGGTTGAAGAGATGATACCGGAGTTTTGGCAATAGCTTAGTAGTGCCGTGTTGCCCGTACTCGGTTCTTGGGGTCCTCTGGACTGGGTGTAGGAAATGCTGCCTCAGCCGTTGTTTAAGTTTGGTACTTAACACAGGGTTTCCATAACTTCTCCTCTAGTACCAACAGCCATTCCAGATTTAAAATGCTCTCTTTCTCTCTCAGGAGACTATCACAATGGTGATATTGACCATCATTCTGCTTGTCAACACAGCTTTTGCTCTGGGAGGTAAGAGTGACATACCTCACACTTACTCACCAACATTTTAATAAAACATTAGTGGGTGTTGCTCTGTCCTATTCACACACGTAGGTATTAATGTTTCTTTTCATAACCCGTTGTCCCTTGGACACCCTCTGAGAGGGCAACCATTATCAACTGTGACACTGGAGAATTTAAGGTTTTGTTTTGCTCAAGGGCACAGACAGATATTTCAACTTGTCATCTCAGGGATAAAAACTAGCAACCTGTCAGTTACTGGCCCAACTCTCTAACTGCTAGTCTACCTGCCACTCCTCGAGTTCCAGAGATGTATATTGGTGTCTAGATGCTGGCCTGAGGTATTCTGATATGAACTGTTTCATACATTCAACTGGATGTATGATTGGATTGTCTAGCAACTATCAGGAAATAACACTGATACAATTTACCCCCACTTTCAGTCTTTGTTTCATTAGCTGTTATACAAAAGACAGAAATGGAATTTTGCCTGCATAGGGCTTTTAAAAAAGTAGCAGAATTTCAGTATTTAGCTAGTTAGTACGTAGGTTTCTTCTGAAGTGGAACCCTAATCCGTATAAACTACTTCTGACTAGGGTGAGTAGGGTCCCAAATGGGACGCAAACCAAGATTCTGGGATGTATGTCCAGCAATGTATATTATGTCCATACATTTTGTCCACATTACAATGTTTGTTACCTGTGTCCAGATGCTACGATACGACCCAAGACCCCATGTGAACGTGCTAGAGATGCCGCGACACATGGCCCAATTGGAGCCTACATCCCAACGTGTGACGCGGCAGGACAATACACCCCTAAGCAATGTTGGGGCTCTGCAGGTGAACACGGACGCACATACACACTAAATTCTCCAATTCAGTTGAATGTGACACTTCAATGTTTTAGTGTAATATGTCTATTGTTTATGGAACATGTCTATTTCTGGTAGGTTACTGTTGGTGTGTGACTAGTACCGGACAGAAGATCCAGGGTACTGAGACTCCACCAGGCACTGCTCCAATCAACTGCTAGCTACTGTTCCACCAAGGTGTATATACATACTCATTCACTAAATGTTACTACTTTGCAGCTGATTCTGGATGTTAATGTTATGTCTGTAATTGTAGGTGAAAGGCGTTGGAATGAAGGCATTGGAAAGAAGACGTTGAAATGATTGACAGTTGTCTTTACTGTACTACAGGAACTGATTCACATCCCATATAAACAGATTAAATGGTTGAATTACTTACTTTATTGTTGGTGTGATAAATTGTTCAGGATATCTGAACCAATCCATTTCTGGGAAATAGAGGAAGAAGGACTGTAATGGTGACTGTATTACCACTACATTGGCGGTTACAGGACAATAAGGCAATGAAAAACCACGTGACCATGGAGTAATTGGGCTTCTCCAAGCTCTGATGCTGGTGATGGTCATTAGTAGTCTACCACACTTGTTAACTGCCTGGTTCTCAGCACTCTATTGTCCCTCTAATCACTCTGACTTCATTGCAAATGTAATTTGAAAATCTAAATCACTTCATGAGTTCATGTTGGCCAACATTTCTATAAGCTATGCAATTGGGTGAGAACAGCCTGATGGCTTCTATTAAAAAGAGGAGGATCCCATCAGCTTCTACATGCTAAAAATACTATATCAACAGTACCAGGCAAGTTTTAACACACCTACTTATTCCAGGATTTTCAGTTATAATATTTTCTACATTGTGGAATAGTCAATTATGGAATCATATCTTAAACAAATCAAACTATATTGAGATTCTTCAAAGTAGCCACCCTTTGCCTTTACAGCTTTGTACACTCCTAGCATTCTCTCAACCAGATTCGTGAGGTGGTCACCTGGAATGCATTTCAATTAACTCAACATTTATTTGACACATGCTAATTTTAGTGTGTAGCAATGCTAGTTCCGACAGTGTAGTATCTATCAATTCCCCAACTACCTAATACACATATCTAAAGGTGTGAATATGTACATATAAGTATATGGACAAGGTGTAAAATACACGTGATAAAAGTAATGTAAACAGAGGCATTGTTTAAAGTGTCCAGTGTTTGGGTCTCAATGTAGGCAGCAGCCTCTGAGTTAGTGATTGCTGTTGAGCAGTCTGATGGCCTTGCAATAGAAGCTGTTTTTCAGTCTCTCGGTCCAAGCTTAGATGCACCTATACTGACCTTGCCTTCTGGATGGTAGCTGTGTGAACAGGCAGTGGCTCGGATGGTTGATGTCCTTGATCTTTTTGGCCTTCCTGTGACATCGGGTGTTGTAGGTGTCATGGAGGATAGGTAATTTGGCCCCGGTGATGTGTTGTGCAGACCGCATCACCCTGTGGATAGCCTTGCGGTTGAGGGCGGTGTAGTTGCCGTACCAGGCTGTGATACAGCCCGACAGGATGCTCTCGATGGTGCGTGACGTTGGTGTACGTTTATCATATTTCTACAGGGACAGAGCACATTAATCAACGTTTCAGTAAAAGTGACGGTTTTAGCCAGCTGGCTAATTTTCAACCGCAGTCCCTGGGCAGGTTATTAAAAACAATTAGAATATAGAAAATCATTGAGCAGTGAGCACACGCAGAGCAACATAGGGCAAGACATAGCATACAGACAAGCAACATAGGATAAGCAAGATGTAGCATTCAGACAGCAGCAACAGAACAAAAAAGCAGCAAGACAAAATTCATAAAAGCAAAAAATTGTTTCCACACCTCACAAGCTTAGGGTCTTAATAGTTAGTGGGTACAACATCTCCAATGCACTTCCTTATAAATTCACTCACATAGTCAGCATATAGGTCAATGTTATTCTCTGAAGCTGACCGGAACATATTCCAGTCCGCGTGATCAAAACAATCTTGAAGCGTGGCTTCCGATTGGTCAGACCAGCTTTGACTGGTTCTCGCCACTGCTGCATTCTGTTTGAGTTTCTGCCTATAACACGGTAGGAGCAAGATGGTCGGAGTTGCCGAAGGGAGGGCGGGAGAGGGCTATGTATGCATTGCGGAAGTTAGAGTAGCAGTGGTCGAAGGTAATTGAATATGCTGGTTGAATTTAGGTAGCCTTGTTCTCAAATCTGCTTTGTTAAAATAGCCAGCTACAATAAATGCAGCCTCAGGATGAACGGTTTCCATTTAGTATAGAGTCCAGTGAAGTTCCTTGATGGCTGTCTTGGTGTTTGCTTGAGGGGGAATGTACATAGCTGTGACTATAACTGACGAGAATTCTCTTGGTAGGTAAAATGGCAGCCATTTGATTGTATGGAATCCTAGGTCGAGTGAGCAGAAGGACTTGAGTTCCTGTATGTTGTTCTGATTACACCATGAGTCGTTAATCATGAAGCATACACCCCCGCCCTTCCTCTTCCCAGAGAGGTGTTTATCTCTGTCGGCCCGATGCTAGGAGTTGTCACGTTCTGACCATAGTTCTTTTGTATTTTCTTTGATTTAGTGTGGTCAGGGCGTGAGTTGGGTGGGTATAGTCTAGTTTTTCTGTTTCTATGTGGGGTTTCTTGTTTGGCCTGATATGGTTCTCAATCAGAGGCAGGTGTTAGTCATTGTCTCTGATTGGGAACCATATTTAGGTAGCCTGTTTTCTGTTGGATTTGTGGGTGGTTGTCTTCAGTCGTTGTGTGTCTGCACCAGATAGAACTGTTTCGGTTTTCACTTTGTTGTTTTTCTATTTTGAGTTGTTCACTTCATTAAATAAGATGAACAATTACCACGTTGCGCATTGGTCCTCTGATCCTTCAAACTTCTCCTCCTCAGACGAGGAGGAAGACGACAACCACGTCTACTGAGCCTGACCAGGTGGCCGCTTTGCTGTTTTTGGGTCGTCTACTGGAATTAGATCCATTGTCCTGGGTGGTGGTCCGAACAGACGTTCCGGTTCGGGAAAGTATTATTCTTGGTCGTAGTTTTGATACGTTGACGTTGCTCTTATATCCAATAGTTCTTCCCGGCTGAATGTAATGAGACTATAGATTTCCTGGTGTAACAATAGAAGAAATAATACATTACAAAACAATACTGCATAGTTTCCTAAGAACTCGAAGCGAGGCGACCATCTCCATCGGCGCCATCTTCACAGGTGCGCCTTTTTCATTTGTGGAATTACTGTCCTCCTTAATGTGTTTGAGCCAATCTGTATGTGTTGTGACATGGTAGGGGTGGTATACAGAAGATAGCCCTATTTGTTAACCTCTCTAGCGCAGGCCCTCGACAACATTCTGCTGAAAAGGCAGCGTGCGAAATTCAAATATAATTTTTAGAAATACGTAACTTTCACACATTAACAAGTCCAATACAGCAAATGAAAGATAAACATCTTGTTAATCTCCCCATCGTGTCTGATTTCAAAAAGACTTTACAGCGAAAGCACAACATATGATTATTTTTATGACATATGACCATTTTTCCAGCAAAAGATAGGCGTCACAAAAAGCAGAAATATAGATAAAATTATTCACTAACCTTTGATCTTCATCAGATGACACTCATAGGACATCATGTTACACAATACATGTATGTTTTGTTCGATAATGTGCATATTTATATAGAAAAATCTCAGTTTACATTGGCGCGCTACGTGCAGTAATGTTTTGATTCCAAAACATCCGGTGATTTTGCAGATAGTCACACAATTTCACAGAAATACTCATAATAAACATTGATAAAAGATACAAGTGTTTTTCACAGAATTAAATATATACTTGTCCTTAATGCAACCGCTGTGTCAGATTTCAAAAAAACTTTACGGAAAAAGCATAATCTTGAGTACGGCGCTCAGAGCCCAATCCAGCCAAAGAAATATCCGCCATATTGGAGTCAACAGAAGTTAGAAATAACATTATAAATATTCACTTACCTTTGATGATCTTCATCAGAATGCACTCCCAGGAATCCCAGTTCGACAATAAATGACTGATTTGTTCCATAAAGTCCATCATTTATGTCCAAATAGCCACCTGTTGTTAGCGTGTTCAGCCCAGTAATCCATCTTCATGGGGCGCGAACACTACGTCCAGACAAAAACTCAAAGTTCCGTTACAGGTCGTAGAAACATGTCAAACGATGTATGGAATCAATCTTTATTGAAGTTTTATGTTAAAAACATCCTAATGTTCCAACCGGAGAATTCCATTGTCTGTAGAAAAGCACTGTAACGAGAGCTAACTCTGTCGGGACCGCGTGTCACGAGCGTGAGACACTCTGCCAGACCATGACTCATTCAGCTCCCATTCCCCCCTCCTTTATAGCAGAAGCCTGAAACAAGTTTCTAAAGACGGTTGACATCTAGTGGAAGCCTTAGGAAGTGCAACTTGACCCCATAGACACTGTGTATTCGGTAGGCCAAGCTTTGAAAAACTACAAACCTCAGATTTCCCACTTCCTTGTTGGATTTATATCAGGTTTTCGCCTGCCGTATGAGTTCTGTCATACTCACAGACATCATTCAAACTGTTTTAGAAACTTCAGAGTGTTTCCTATCCAATAGTAATAATAATATGCATATATTAGCATCTGGGACTGAGTAGGAGGCAGTTCACTCTGGGCATGCTGTTCATCCAAAAGTGAAAATGCTGCCCCCTATCCCAAACGGGTTTTAACCTGTTTGGCGTGCAAGCCTGACGTCGGTACATTTATGACAACAGCCACTTCAAGTGCAGGGCGCGAAATTCAAAAGATATTTTTTTTTAATATTTAACTTTCACACATTAACAAGTCCAATACAGCATATGAAAGGTACACATCTCGTGAATCCAGCCAACATGTCCGATTTTTAAAATGTTTTACAGGGAAGACAAAATATGTAAATCTATTAGCTAACCACGTTAGCAAAAGACTCCACTTTTATTACTCCATCAGTTTTTGACTCCATCAGTAGCTATCACAAATTCGGCCAAATAAAGGTATAAATAGCCACTAACCAAGAAACAACATCAGATGACAGTCTGATAACATATTTATTGTATAGCATATGTTTTTTTTTCGAAAAATGTGCATATTTCAGGTATAAATCATAGTTTACATTGCAGCTACAGTCAGAAATTGCACCGAAAGCAGACAGAAATTACAGACACCAACGCCAAATAACTAAATACTCATCATAAAACATTTCTGAAAAATACATAGTGTACAGCAATTGAAAGACAGGCATCTTGTGATTCCAGACAATATTTCCGATGTATCAAGTGTTTTACAGCGAAAACACAATATAGCGTTATATTAGCGTAGCCACAATAGCCAGAAACACTTGGGCGCCGACAACCAGTTCACATGCATGACAGATATTAGAAATAGCATCATAAAATGTTTCTTACTTTTGGTGATCTTCCGTCAGAATGTTGGACAAGGAGTCCTTTGTCCAGAACAGTCGTTGTTTGGATCTGGAACGTCAAATTTCCCTCTTGATTTAGCATGGGCACTTGCCAAGTGGCACGGATCTCTCCAAAATCAACAAAGTCAGAGAACGGAACACGGCAAAACTCCCGAAAAAATTTCAATAATCTGATTAAACTGTATTGAAAAAACATATTTTACGATGATATGGTCACATGTATCAAATAAAATCTAAACCGGAGATGTTAGTCGTCCATAACGACAGCTAAACAGAAGGCAAATCCATGTCCTCTTTCGCGCGCTCCAGAAACAGGAAATGGACGGTCACGTCATACAAAGAGCTTTAATTCCACCTCAGACCAAGATAGACACGAAATTTCTTCTCTCACCGCCTCTTGAAAACCAGGGGAAGGTGTATGAAGTGTACGTAGACTCTTACGTTCATTGCCCATGTACAGGCATGAAGTTGAACAGAGCATCGATTTTTGACATTCCACTTCCTGGTCAGGAAATGTGCTGCAGAAGGAGTTCTGTTTCACTCACAGAAATAATTCAAACGGTTTTAGAAACTAGAGAGTGTTTTCTATCCAATAGTAATAATAATATGCATATTGTATGAGCAAGAATTGAGTACGATGCCGTTTGAAATGGACACATTTTATCAGGCTACTCAATACTACCCCTTGCAGCCATAACAGGTTTTAAACACACTGTCCACGTGATACCCTAACCCCACATGGAACAGTAGATCCTCACCCATACAGCAGCTTTAAATAATGTAATGATTAACTCCACAACGTGTCTCTGGGAGCACTGGTATTCAGCTAGCAAGACGCTAACATCCCCATGTCAATCCAAAGTAACGTTGGACCCATGATGGATTTCAGTAGCCCTCCAGTGTAATTGCTTACTCTTACACGCTGCGCATGTACAATCCCATAACTGCTTGCACACCTTATTTATGAATCTGGACAGTGCCATCTAGTGGATATAAATGAATACAACTATGCCATTTAACCACCTGGCTACATTTGTATTACAACTAAAGTGGCCAAATAGGCTGTACACTCATTGTAAAGAGGTTAACTGGCATGCACATGCAGCGCATGAGTTTCACGTTTGGGGAAGATCATTTTCACCACAAAAAAATAATTTTATAACAAAAGCATTAAATGCATAATCATACTATGGGGTTGTCTGAGTCCTATTGGGTGGACTGAGTCCTAGTGTGTTAGCTGAGAACTACTGCGTAGGCTGACTAGTACTGCGTGGGCTGTGTCCTAGCACGTGAGCTGAGTACTACTGCTTGGGCTTTGTCCTAAAGCAGGCCGGCAGCCTGGGAAAACAGGACACTATCATTCATCACACCTTGTCACTCTTTTGCAGTAAAATCTCATAACCCAAGGAGTTCTCTGCAGCTACCACCACAACATCTATTTTCTGTGATTCATGTTCCATTTCTGCGGTACAGTTGATAACCATGACTATGAATGCTGAGAAACCAACCTTACTGAAACACGTGTTATTCCTATCACTCTCTATTGGCCTCGGCATACTCACAGGGAGCCTCTCAGGATCCCTCGAAACTGGACCCATCTTCCTCTACTACTCTCTTCACTGCCTATGAAGATACCTTCATAGAAAATGACTCAAGTAAACGTGAAAGTCACCCAGTAAAATATTACTTGAGTAGTCTAAATGTATTCAGTTTTAAATATACTGAAGTATCAAAATTAAATGTAATTGATAAAATATACTTAAGTAGCAAAAGTAGAAATCATTTCAAATTCATTATATTAAGCAAACCAGATCAGATGGTACCATTTTCGATAGCCAGTGTCACACTCCAACACTCAGACATAATTTACAAATGAAGCATTTGTGTTTAGTGAGTGTGCCAGATCAAAGGCAGTAGATAGATGACCAGGGATGTTCTCTTGATAAGTGTGTGAATCAGACAATTTTTCTGTCCTGCTAATCATTCAAAATCTAACGAGTACTTTTGGGTGTCAGGGAAAATGTATGGAGTAAAAAGTACATTATTTTCTTTAGGAATGTAGTGAAGTGAAAGATGTCAAATATATTAATAGTAAAGTAAAGATACCCCCAAAAATGACTTGAGTAGTACTTTCACATAGTTTAACTTTAGTTCTTTACACCACTGGATAATGGCCGACATCGGAACTCTCATTGGGTTAATGAGGCAAATAGTCACACCTGTGACAGGTCCTTTAAAAGGAGAGGTGGAAGAAGTAGACCATAACTCACAGACAACAGAGAGACAACCAGTGAATCCCGTGGAAGAGTGCAGAAGGTGAGATTGTGACATTATTTAACAGACTAGCTGCCCCTTTAAATGGCACCTTAATCTTATGTGTCCCCGGTCAAATGTAATGCACTATATAGGTCCCCATTTTGTGGATGACACCCCCCCCCCCCCCCCCCCCCTCTGAAATTAAGAGCATAGATTAACAGTTACCTTTGCAGTGAATGGGTGGTTCACTACAAACGGAATGAGGAGCCATTTGGAAAGGATCCATATTCCTGTGTGCCAGGCTTATCTATCGTATGTGGTTGAAGCGATGATACCGGAGTTTTGGCAATAGCTTAGTAGTGCCGTGTTGCCCGTACTCGGTTCTTAGGGTCCTCTGGACTGGGTGTAGGAAATGCTGCCTCAGCCGTTGTTTAAGTTTGGTACTTAACACAGGGTTTCCATAACCTCTCCTCTAGTACCAACAGCCATTCCAGATTTAAAATGCTCTCTTTCTCTCTCAGGAGACTATCACAATGGCGATATTGACCATCATTCTGCTTGTCAGCACAGCTTTTGCTCTGGGAGGTGAGTTACATACCTCACACTTACTCACCAACATTTTAATGAAACACTAGTGGGTGTTGCTCTGTCCTATTCACACACGTAGGTATTAATGTTTCTTTTCATAACCCGTTGTCCCTTGGACACCCTCTGAGAGGGCAACCATTATCAACTGTGACACTGGAGAATTTAAGGTTTTGTTTTGCTCAAGGGTACAGACAGATATTTCAACTTGTCATCTCAGGGATAAAAACTAGCAACCTTTCAGTTACTGGCCCAACTCTCTAACTGCTAGTCTACCTGCCACTCCTCGAGTTCCAGAGATGTATATTGGTGTCTAGATGCTGGCCTGAGGTATTCTGATATGAACTGTTTCATACATTCAACTGGATGTATGATTGGATTGTCTAGCAACTATCAGGAAATAACACTGATACAATTTACCCCGACTTTCAGTCTTTGTTTCATCAGCTGTTATACAAAAGACAGAAATGGAATTTTGCCTGCATAGGGCTTTTAAAAAAGTAGCAGAATTTCAGTATTTAGCTAGTTAGTACGTAAGTTACTTCTGAAGTGGAACCCTAATCCGTATAAACTACTTCTGACCAGGGGGAGTAGGGTCCCAAATGGGACGCAAACCAAGATTCCGGAATGTATGTCCAGCAATGTGTATTATGTCCATACATTTTGTCCACATTACAATGTTTGTTACCTGTGTCCAGATGCTACGATACGACCCAAGACCCCATGTGAGCGTGCTAGAGATGCCGCGACACATGGCCCAATTGGAGCCTACATCCCAACGTGTGACGCCGCCGGACAATACACCCCTAAGCAATGTTGGGGCTCTGCAGGTGAACACGGACGCACATACACACTAAATTCAGTTGAATGTGACACTTCAATGTGTTAGTGTAATATGTCTACTGTTAATGGAACATGTCTATTTCTGGTAGGTTACTGTTGGTGTGTGACCAGTACCGGACAGAAGATCCAGGGTACTGAGACTCCACCAGGCACTGCTCCAATCAACTGCTAGCAACTGTTCCACCAAGGTGTATATACATACTCATTCACTAAATGTTACTACTTTGCAGCTGATTCTGGATGTTAATGTTATGTCTGTAATTGTAGGTGAAAGGCGTTGGAATGAAGACGTTGAAATTATTGACAGTTGTCTTTACTGTACTACAGGAACTGATTCACATCCCATATAAACAGATTAAATGGTTGAATTACTTACTTTATTGTTGGTGTGATAAATTGTTCAGGATATCTGAACCAATCCATTTCTGGGAAATAGAGGAAGTAGGACTGTTATGGTGACTGTATTACCACTACATTGGCGGTTACAGGACAATAAGGCAATGAAATACCACGTGACCATGGAGTAATTGGGCTTCTCCAAGCTCTGATGCTGGTGATGGTCATTAGTAGTCTACCACACTTGTTAACTGCCTGGTACTCAGCACTCTATTGTCCCTCTAATCACTCTGACATCATTGCAAATGTAATTGGAAAATCTAAATCACTTCATGAGTTCATGTTGGCCAACATTTCTATAAGCTATGCAATTGGGTGAGAACAGCCTGATGGCTTCTATTAAAAAGAGGAGGACCCCATCAGCTTCTACAGGCTAAAACTACTATATCAACAGTACCAGGCAAGTTTTAACACACCTACTTATTCCAGGGTTTTCAGTTATAATATTTTCTACATTGTGGAATAGTCAATTATGGAATCATATCTTAAACAAATCAAACTATATTGAGATTCTTCAAAGTAGCCACCCTTTGCCTTTACAGCTTTGTACACTCCTAGCATTCTCTCAACCAGATTCGTGAGGTGGTCACCTGGAATGCATTTCAATTAACTCAACATTTATTTGACACATGCTAATTTTAGTGTGTAGCAATGCTAGTTCTGACAGCGTAGTATTATCTATCAATTCCCCAACTACCTAATACACATATCTAAAGGTGTGAATATGTACATATAAGTATATGGACAAGGTGTAAAATACATGTGATAAAAGTAATGTAAACAGCGGCATTATTTAGTGGCCAGTGTTTGGGTGTCAATGTAGGCAGCAGCCTCTGAGTTAGTGATTGCTGTTGAGCAGTCTGATGGCCTTGCAATAGAAGCTGTTTTTCAGTCTCTCGGTCCAAGCTTTGATGCACCTATACTGACCTTGCCTTCTGGATGGTAGCTGTGTGAACAGGCAGTGGCTCGGGTGGTTGATGTCCTTGATCTTTTTGGCCTTCCTGTGACATCGGGTGCTGTAGGTGTCATGGAGGATAGGTAGTTTGCCCCCGTTGATGCGTTGTGCAGACCGCATCACCCTGTGGATAGCCTTGCGGTGCAGTTGCCGTACCAGGCTGTGATACAGCCCGACAGGAGGCTCTCGATGGTGCGTGACGTTGGTGTACGTTTACCATATTTTTACAGGGACAGTGCACATTAATCAACGTTTCAGTAAAAGTGACGGTTTTAGTCAGCTGGCTAATTTTCAACCGCAGTCCCTGGGCAGGTTATTAAAAACAATTACAATATAGAAAATCATTGAGCAGTGAGCACACGCAGAGCAACATAGGGCAAGACATAGCATACAGACAGAGCAACATAGAATAAGCAAGATGTAGCATTCAGACAGCAGCAACAGAACAAAAAAGCAGCAAGACAAAATTCATAAAAGCAAAAAATTGTTTCCACACCTCACAAGCTACAGACAACATGGAACGCGACAATACACAGCTAGGGATCATGTTCACAAATCTGATTGACCTTTAGCCATGTCTTCATGCATTTTGTGAAAGTGTGATTTCTGGTGCAGTTATGTGTCTGGTGGCAGTGTATTCCAGACATGGGAAGCTCTCACAGAGAAAGCGGATTTACTAAAGGTGCTTTTCCATAATTAAAGGAACTATACAGTCACATCTCATGGCAGACCTTGTGGATCTGCTGCCATATCAATCAATCAATCAATTTTATTTTATATAGCCCTTCGTACATCAGATAATATCTCGAAGTGCTGTACAGAAACCCAGCCTAAAACCCCAAACAGCTAGAATGCAGGTGTAGAAGCACGGTGGCTAGGAAAAACTCCCTAGAAAGGCCAAAACCTAGGAAGAAACCTAGAGAGGAACCAGGCTATGAGGGGTGGCCAGTCCTCTTCTGGCTGGGCCGGGTGGAGATTATAACAGAACTATGCCAAGATGTTCAAAAATGTTCTTAAGTGACAAGCATGGTCAAATAATAATCATGAATAATTTTCAGTTGGCTTTTCATAGCTGATCATTAAGAGTTGAAAAACAACAGGTCTGGGACAGGTGGCGGTTTCATAACCGCAGGCAGAACAGCTGAAACTGGAATAGCAGCAAGGCCAGGCGGACTGGGGACAGCAAGGAGTCACCACGGGCGGCAGTCCCGACGCATGGTCCTAGGGCCCAGATCCTCCGAGAGAAAGAAAGAGAGAAGGAGAAAATTAGAGTGAGCCAAGATTTTCAAAATGTTCATAAATGACAAGCATGGTCAAATAATAATCAGGAATAAATCTCAGTTGGCTTTTCATAGCCGATCATTAAGAGTTGAAAACAGCAGGTCTGGGACAGGTAGGGGTTTCGTAACCGCAGGCAGAAACAGTTGAAACTGGAATAGCAGCAAGGCCGGGCGGACTGGGGACAGCAAGGTGTCAGCATGCCCGGTAGTCCTGACGTATGGTCCTAGGGCTCAGGTTCTCAGAGAGAAAGAGAGAACGAGAGAATTAGAGAGAGCATACTTAAATTCACACAGGACACTGGATAAGACAGGAGAAGTACTCCAGGTATAACCAACTGACCCTAGCCCCCCGACACATAAACTACTGCAGCATAAATACTGGAGGCTGAGACAGGAGCGGTCAGGAGACACTGTGGCCCCATCCGAAGAAACCCCCGGACAGGGCCAAACAGGAAGGATATAACCCCACCCACTCTGCCAAAGCACAGCCCCCACACCACTAGAGGGATATCCTCAACCACCAACTTACAATCCTGAGACAAGGCCGAGTATAGCCCACAAAGGTCTCCACCACAGCACAACCAAGGGGGGGCGCCAACCCAGACAGGAAGTTCACGTCAGTAACTAAACCCACTCAAGTGACGCACCCCTCCTAGGGACGGCATGAAAGAGCACCAGCAAGCCAGTGACTCAGCCCCAGTAACAGGGTTAGAGGCAGAGAATCCCAGTGGAGAGAGGGGAACCGGCCCTGGAGAGACAGCAAGGGCGGTTCGTTGCTCCAGAGCCTTTCCGTTCACCTTCACACTCCTGGGCCAGACTACACTCAATCATATGACCTACTGAAGAGATAAGTCTTCAGTAAAGACTTAAAGGTTGAGACCGAGTCTGGGTCTCTCACATGGGTAGGCAGACTGTTCCATAAAAATGGAGATCTATAGGAGAAAGCCCTGCCTCCAGCTGTTTGCTTAGAAATTTTAGGGACAATTAGGAGGCCTGCGTCTTGTGACCGTAGCGTACGTGTAGGTATGTACGGCAGGACCAACTCGGAAAGATAGGTAGGAGCAAGCCCATGTAACGCTTTATAGGTTAACAGTAAAACCTTGAAATCAGCCCTTGCCTTAACGGGAAGCCAGTATAGGGAAGCTAGCACTGGAGTAATATGATCAAATTTCTTGGTTCTAGTCAGGATTCTAGCAGCCGTATTTAGCACTAACTGAAGTTTATTTAGTGCTTTATCCGGGTAGCCGGAAAGTAGAGCATTGCAGTAGTCTAACCTAGAAGTAACAAATGCATGGATTAATTTTTCTGCATCATTTTTGGACAGAAAATGTCTGATTTTTGCAATGTTACGTAGATGGAAAAAAGCTGTCCTTGAAACAGTCTTGATATGTTCGTCAAAAGAGAGTTTAGGGTCAAGAGTAACGCCGAGGTCCTTCACAGTTTTATTTGAGACGACTTTACAACCATCAAGATGAATTGTCAGATTTAACAGAAGATCTCTTTGTTTCTTGGGACCTAGAACAAGCATCTCTGTTTTGTCCGAGTTTAACCTGTCTAGGATCAGCGTGGCGCTAGCGGCACACCCCCCCCCCCCCCACTGAAAAACCAGTGCCGCGAAATTCAAAAAAAATATTTTTTTTAAATATTTAACTTTCACACATTAAAGTCCAATACAGCTAATGAAAGACACAGATCTTGTGAATCCAGTCAACATTTCCGATTTTTAAAATGTTTTACAGGGAAGACACAATATGTAAAGATGTACATCTATTACCTAAAAACACATTAGCATAATCCACCATCTTTTATTTGTCCACCAACACCAGTAGCCATCACCAATTCGGCTAAACTAAGATATTTATAGCCCCTAACCAACAAAAAAACTCATTAGATGACAGTCTGATAACATATTTATGGTATGGGATAGGTTTTGTTAGAAAAAAGTGCATATTTCAGGTAGATGGCATAGTTTACAATTGCACCCACCATCACAAATGGACTAGAATAATTACAATGAGCAACGTGTTTACCTAACTACTAATCATCAAACATTTCGTAAAAATACACAGCATACACGAATCGAAAGACACAGATCCTGTGAATACAGACAATATTTCAGATTTTCTAAGTGTCTTACAGCGAAAACACAATAAATTGTTATATTAGCATAGCACATAGCACATAGCAGCCCAGCATTGATTCTAGCCAAAGTGGGCGATAACGTCAACATCGCCAAAAATATATTAATTTTTTCACTAACCTTCTCAGAATTCTTCAGATGACACTCCTGTAACATCATATTACACAATCCATATAGAGTTTGATCGAAAATGTTTATATTTAGCCACCAAAATCATGGTTAGACAATGTGAAATGTAGCTCAGCTGGTCAGAAAATGTCCTTGCGCCACTTAGACAGTGATCTACTCTTATACATAAATACTCATAAACGTGACTAAAAAATATAGGGTGGACAGGGATTGATAGACAATTTAATTCTTAATACAATTGCGTTATTACATTTTTTAATTTATCCTTACTTTTCAATACAGTTTGCGCCAAGCGAAGCTACGTCAAAAAACATGGCGTCCTAAGCCACTAAAATGTTTCGACAGAAACACGATTTATCATAATAAAAATGTCCTACCTTGAGCTGTTCTTCCATCAGTATCTTGGGCAAAGGATCCTTTCTTGGGAGAAATCGTCTTTTGGTGGAAAGCTGTCCTCTTGCCATGTGGAAATGTCAACTGCGTTCGGGATGAACTGAAAAGCGTGCCCAACTTTTCACATCGTTGCAAAAATAAATGTCCCAAAATCGCACTAAACGGATATAAATTGCTATAAAACGCCTTAAATTAACTACCTTATGATGTTTTTAACTCCTAAAACGAGTGAAAAGATGACCGGAGAAATATAACAGGCTAAACTAACGCTTGGAACAGGTGCGCGCCGGTGTCCTCTAGGCTCATGACGCAGCTCCCAAAGAATGACTAGCTTCAGGGTTTTTTCATTTGTAGGGCCTGTGAACGAGCAATCGACCCCGTTGGAATCGTCATCACGTAAAGGCATCCAGGGGAAGACGTAAGAAGTGTCCGTATAGTCATAGCAACGACAGTGCCCTTTTAAATGACTTCAGAAGAGTGGCCAACATTTCTCAAATCTGACTCCATGTCAGGGAAATTGCTGTAGAATGGGCTCTGTTCCACTTAGAGACAAAATTTCAACTCCTATAGAAACTATAGACTGTTTTCTATCCAATAATAATAATAATATGCATATTGTACGATCAAGGATTTTGTGGGAAGCCGTTTAAAAAAATTGCCAAATTAGCATAAATAGTCTAAACAGCGCCCCCATCCCCAACAGGTTAAAAGTAGAAAGTTTTCAGCCATTCACTTCCTTATGTCTGAAACACAGGCTTCTAGCGAGGGCAATTTTGGGGCTTCACCATGTTTCATTGAAATGTACAGCTGTGTGTCATCCGCATAGCAGTGAAAGTTAACATTATGTTTTCGAATAACATCCCCAAGAGGTAAAATATATAGTGAAAACAATAGTGGTCCTAAAACGGAACCTTGAGGAACACCGAAATGTACAGTTGATTTGTCAGAGGACAGACCATTCACAGAGACAAACTGATATCTTTCCGACAGGTAAGATCTAAACCAGGCCAGAACTTGTCCGTGTAGACCAATTTGGGTTTCCAGTCTCTCCAAAAGAATGTGGTGATCGATGGTGTCAAAGGCAGCACTAAGGTCTAGTAGCACGAGGACAGATGCAGAGCCTCGGTCTGACGCCATTAAAAGGTCATTTACCACCTTCACAAGTGCAGTCTCAGTGCTATGATGGGGTCTAAAACCAGACTGAAGCATTTCGTATAACTTGTTTGTCTTCAGAAAGGCAGTGAGTTGCTGCGCAACAGCTTTTTCTAAAATTTTGTGTTTTCTGTTTAACAAAAATACTGAGTGGAGGGGGAGCCAGGCCATTTAGGATCTTGAATACAAGACATGCTTTGGTGTATTGCACAAGATTTTTCCAACTCAGGAGCTCATGCTTTCTGAGGATGTAACGGTGATGATGGCTATTGGGCTTCCTATCAAGCACTTTGAGAGCCTGTTTGTAGACAGACTGCATAGGTTTTAATGTTGTACTGCAAGCTTGGGCCCAACTAGTCAAGCAGTTAGTTAACCTCTACTGCTTCTCTCTCCCGGATCCGTGATCCACCCCATCAAAAAAGCTGACTAGCATAGCCTAGCCTAACGCCACAGGGATATCATATATAATTTCATGAAATCACAAGTCCAATACAGCAAATGAAAGATAAACATCTTGTGAATCCAGCCATCATTTCCGATTTTTAAAACGTTTTACAGCGAAAACACTATGTATTTCAATTAGCTAACCACAATAGCAAAAGACTCAACCGCATATTTTCACAATTTTTCTACCGCATAGGTAGCTATCACAAAACCGACCAAATAGAGATATAATTAGTCACTAACCAAGAAACAACTTCATCGGATGACAGTCTTATAACATGTTATAAAATAAATCTATGTTTTGTTTGAAAATGTGCATATTTGAGGTATAAATCATAGTTTTACATTGCAGCTTCCATCAAAAACATCACCAAAGCAGCCAGAATAGTTACAGAGAGCAACGTGAAATACCTAAATACTCATCATAAAACATTATGAAAAATACATGGTGTACAGCAAATGAAATATACACTGGTTCTTAATGCAACCGCTGTGTTAGATTTTTAAAAATAACTTTAGTACGACATACGTTTAGTACGTTATTGCGAGACAGCGCCCGCTATAAGGGCGGAGAATAGGACTCAACATTTCACACAAAAATACGAAATAACTTCATAAATTGTTTTTACTTTTTGCTGAGCTTCCATCAGAATCTTGTACAAGGAGTCCTTTGTCCAGAATAAATCGTTGTTTGGTTTTACAATGTCCTTTTCTCCTGTCGAATTAGCAACCTTAGCTAGCCAAGCGGCGCGAAGATGTCCATCTTCACCTAACGCAGAGAACGGAAAACTCAAACTCCCGATAAACGTTGAATAATCTGATAAAACTCGATTGAAAAAACATACTTTACGATGATATTATCACATGTATCAAATAAAATCATTAGCCGGAGATATTAGCCGTGTATACCGAACGCTTTTCAGAAGGCAATCTCTCTAGTAAAATGACCTGTTTTTTTTTACAGTTAAAGCATCTATCTCCCCCTTTCTTCTGACCGTCTCTATCCACTTTTGTCGACTTTCTCCCTTTCTCTACCACTATTATCCCTCCCTCGGCTCCAGCAGGCTCCACATATGGTGTTGGTGGTTGTGCGGGCAGCACCTGCTGCCGTCTCCTCACCACCACTATTTCATCATCAGGATTATCTCTCCACGCCCGATCGGCCAGAGAGGGATGCAATTTAGGCTTATGGAGAGCCTCCTGAGGAGCCGTGGGAATCCTCGTTTTCTGTTCCCGACAACCTACTTCTTTTTTCTTTTCTCCCTTAGCTCTCTTCCTCGCCTCGGCTAACCATACCCTTGCTGTATCAAGCCCCTCTGCCCGTTGTTTATCTGCCTTGTCTCCACAAACCCTATTTATTTGTTTAATCATTGATTCCAGTTTTTCTTTATTTAAACGTCCGTCAAATTCATACTTTTTCCTCCATTTTAAACAGAATGCAATGTTCCTTTTGTCTTTCTGTTCCATATAACGATAATCTCCCGTCCATTCCGGGACCTCCTTGGATGATTTACTACCCATGTTTAATAAATCCTTGCCGCTCCTAGTAGCTATGGTCTTTATCACTATCTGTATATGTATTTCTATGATCTATGTATGTGCTGTTTTTACCGTTAGTTTTTACTTCAATTATTTTGCTTGTTCTCCCGTTTGGAAACTTTATCTATAGCGTTGCATTTGTTGGACATTAAATCTTACCCGTACAAATATAAGCTATTTCCCCGGGGGCGTAAAGTCCCAGTTAATTAATAACCTATTATTTTGTGTCATAGGACTTTTAAAGTTAATATCTCGTATCTTACTCCGCTATATTAGGTTTCCCTCACTCCTGGAACCTCTTGTCTATAGATTTGGCTTTTATCTCAGATTTATAGATTTTGGTTTCCCTCTCCTCCTTTTTTGATACTTCTTTCAGTATTGAATAAGTGCAGTCATTTTGTCTGAACAGAACCACCCTTCCTTCTCACAAAGCCTAGTTTATATCCTCACCTATTTTAATATATCTACCGCTCCGTTTCATAGTCAGACTAGCTATGCTAGTCAGCTTTTTTGATGGGGTGGATCACGGATCCGGGAGAGAGAAGCGGTAGAGGTTAACTTCTTGCGAATATAGGGGGTGCTGTTTCGACTTAGCATTAATTCGACTCCAGATTAAACTGCCTAGAACTCAATTCTTTCTCGTACAATATGCATATTATTGTTATTTTTGGATAGAAAACACTCTCTAGTTTCTATAACCGTTGGAATTATGTCTCTGAGTGGAACAGAACTCATTCTACAGCACTTTTCCTGCCAGGGAGTGAGATTTCAGAAATCTTGGCCTCTGGTCCCAGGTCAGTTTTTAAGTCCCTGTTAATCCTATGAGGATACAAACACTGCCTACGCCTTCCTCTAGATGTCAGTAAGTGGTGACAATTTGAATGGAGTCGATTGCGCAATCAGGGCCTGTATAAAACACCAAAGACCGGAAGGAGCTTCCTTTTGTTCCCTGCGCTCGACTCACGATGGACGTCGGACTGGCCTCTTTCCAAGCCTTGGTTTAGCCAGTAATATATCGCCGGTCATGTTTTTACTCGTTATAGGTGTTAAAAACATCATATGGTAGTTAATTTAAACCGTTTTATAGCAATTTATATCCGTTTAGTGCGATTTTGAGCCATTTCTTTGTGACGCCCTTCCAAGAACCAGGCACTTTTCCTGTACATACCGAACGTTAGTGGCCATTTCATCATGACAAGAGGACATCTTTCGACCAAAAGACGATTAGACCGGAGAAAGGATACATTGCCCAAGATTCTGATGGAAGAACAGCTCATAGTAAGAACTATTTATGATGATAAATCGCTGTTCTGTTGAAAAATGTTAAACGCATATATCGCCATTTTGTTTTGTGTAGCTTCGCTTTGGCGGACCCGGTATTGCACAGTAAGGATAATTTTAGAAATGTAATTCAGCGATTGCATTAAGAACTAATTTGTCTTTCGATTCCTGTCAACCCTGTATTTTTTAGTCAAGTTTATGATTATTTATCGATTAGACAAGATCACTCTCAAAGATGGCGCCCGACTTTTTCAGACCAGTATGGCTACTATTCTCATTGTATAACCACGATTTTTGTGGCTAAATATGCACATTTTCGAACAAACTCTATATGTATCATCAAAAAGAAAGGAGGACCAAGGCACTCTTCATATAATTAATTAAAATGCCTTTATTAGTATGGCATGTTCAATAGAAACAAAGTTGTTTAAAAACCTACGCGTTTCGGCTGCATGGCCTTCGTCAGGGAGTACAGAAAAAGGAGAATACAATGTCCTCTTTTGAAAGGCTTTTCCAATTAGCCCTAATTAGAAGAGGGAGTGTTTACCAAATTGGACACACCTAGTAAGCAATAATATACACATGAAAAGGTGAAATACTGTAGCTATGTTATCATGAGCATACAACTCCAAGCTAGAAGCATCAGAACACCCAGAGCGGCAGTTCCAACCCTAGCCATGACTGGGAGAAATGTCCAGAACAAGAAAGCAATATATTCCACAGTACACCAGACCACAGCAAAACATGAACAACAGTCCAAACATAGCTGAGGGCAATTGAGCAAAATGTCCACTAGATGACAGCAAATGGACCCATCACGACCCTACAGGAAGGGTGAGAAATCCACATCTTCATTTAAACCAGGGTACTTAGTGGCCTGTAGTTTGTAAATCCAAAAACTTTCCCTTTGGTTTAACTGTTTAAGACGGTACCCTTTTCTAATAGAGGCCGGAATATGATCAATACCCATAGCTTGTAGGGAGGCAGGGTTACCATGGTGTAAGGACTTGTAGTGCCTTGCCATGGGGTAGTCTTCATTGCCTACCCGTATGGCGTACTTGTGTTCCGCCAAGCGATCTTGAAGGCGTCTCTTTGTCCGTCCAAAGTAGAACACCTTGCACTGTGGACATTCCAATCTATAGATGACATGAGTGGTTTTGCAGTTAATAAAATGCTTGAGGTAATACTCCATTTTAGAAACTGTGTCAACAAAATACTTTTTCTGTGCAATATTACTGCAATGGTTGCACTGGTTACATTTAAAACCCGGTATTGGACAGTAAGGATAATTTTAGAAATGTAATTCAGCGATTGCATTAAGAACTAATTTGTCTTTCGATTCCTGTCAACCCTGTATTTTTTAGTCAAGTTTATGATTATTTATCGATTAGACAAGATCACTCTCAAAGATGGCGCCCGACTTTTTCAGACCAGTTTGGCTACTATTCTCATTGTATAACCACGATTTTTGTGGCTAAATATGCACATTTTCGAACAAACTCTATATCTATGTTGTAATATGATGTTACAGGAGTGTCATCGGAAGAATTCTGAGAAGGTTAGTGAAAAAATTAATATATTTTGGTGGTGATAACGTAATCGCTCTCTTTGCCTTGAATCAATGCTGGGGTAATGTTTATACATGTGGTATGCTAATATAACGATTTATTGTGTTTTCGCTGTAAAACACTTAGAAAATCTGAAATATTGTCTGAATTCACAAGATCTGTGTCTTTCCATTGCTGTGCGCTGTGTATTTTTAAGAAATGTTTTATGATGAGTAATTAGGTAATACACATTGCTCTCTGTAGTTATTCTAGTCGCTTTGGGGAGACTTGTGATGGTGGCTGCAATGGCAAACTATGAAATATGCACCTGAAATATGCACATTTTTCTAACAAAACCTATGGTATACAATAAATATGTTATCAGACTGTCATCTGATGAGGTTTTTTCTTGGTTAGTGGCTATCAATATCTTTATTTGGTCGAATTGGTGATAGCTACTGGTGGAGAGAAAATGGTGGACAAAGAAAAATGGTGTCTTTTGCTAACGTGGTTAGCTAATAGATTTACATATTGTGTCTTCCCTGTAAAACATTTTAAAAATCAGAAATGTTGGCTTTATTCACAAGATCTGTATCTTTCATTTGGTGTCTTGGACTTGTGATTTAATGATATTTAGATGCTACTATTTACTTGTGACGCTATGCTAGCTATGCTAGTCAGTGGGGGGGTGGTGGGGGGTGCTCCCGGATCCGGGTTTGGGAGGTGTTAGAGGTTAACTGCTTGACTAGTTGGGCCCAAGCTTGCAGTACAACATTAAAACCTATGCAGTCTGTCTACAAACAGGCTCTCAAAGTGCTTGATAGGAAGCCATCATCACCGTTACATCCTCAGAAAGCATGAGCTCCTGAGTTGGGAAAATCTTGTGCAATACACCAAAGCATGTCTTGTATTCAAGATCCTAAATGGCCTGGCTCCCCCTCCACTCAGTATTTTTGTTAAACAGAAAACCCAAACATATGGCAGCAGATCCACAAGGTCTGCCATGAGATGTGACTGTATAGTTCCTTTAATTATGGAAGAGCACCTTTAGTAAATCCGCTTTCTCAGTTAGAGCTTCCCATGTCTGGAATACACTGCCTGTCTGTAGCTTGTGAGGTGTGGAAACAATTTTTTGCTTTTATGAATTTTGTCTTGCTGCTTTTTTGTTCTGTTGCTGCTGTCTGAATGCTACATCTTGCTTATCTTATGTTGCTCGGTCACAGCCTGGAACGGCAACTGCACCGCCCTCAAGCGCAAGGCTATTCACAGGGTGATGCAGTCTGCACAACGCATCACCGGGGGCAAACTACCTATCCTCCATGACACCTACAGCACCGATGTCACAGGAAGGCCAAAAAGATCAAGGACATCAACCACCCGAGCCACTGCCTGTTCACACAGCTACCATCCAGAAGGCAAGGTCAGTGTAGGTGCATCAAAGCTTGGACCGAGAGACTGAAAAACAGCTTCTATTGCAAGGCCATCAGACTGCTCAACAGCAATCACTAACTCAAAGGCTACTGCCTACATTGAGACGCAAACACTGGCCACTAAACAATGTCACCTCTATTTACATTACTTTTATCACATGTATTTTACACCTTGTCCATATACTTATATGTACATATTCACACCTTTAGATATGTGTATTAGGTAGTTTGGGAATTGATAGATAATACTACACTGTCAGAACTAGCATTGGTACACACTAAAATTAGCATGTGTCAAATAAATGTTGAGTTAATTGAAATGCATTCCAGGTGACCACCTCACGAATCTGGTTGAGAGAATGCTAGGAGTGTACAAAGCTGTAAAGGCAGAGGGTGGCTACTTTGAAGAATCTCAATATAGTTTGATTTGTTTAAGATATGATTCCATAATTGACTATTCCACAATGTAGAACATATTATAACTGAAAACCCTTGAACATGTAGGTGTGTTAAAACTTGCCTGGTACTGTTGATATAGTATTTTTAGCCTGTAGAAGCTGATGGGATCCTCCTTTATTTAATAGAAGCCATCAGGCTGTTCTCACCCAATTGCATAGCTTATAGAAATGTTGGCCAACATGAACTCATCAAGTGATTTAGATTTTCAAACTACATTTGCAATGATGTCAGAGTGATTAGATGGACAATAGAGTGCTGAGTACCAGGCAGTTAACAAGTGTGGTAGACTACTAATGACCATCACCAGCATCAGAGCTTGGAGAAGCCCAATTACTCCATGGTCACGTGGTATTTCATTGCCTTATAACCGCCAATGTAGTGGTAATACAGTCACCATAACAGTCCTACTTCCTCTATTTCCCAGAAATGGATTGGTTCAGATATCCTGAACAATTTATCACACCAACAATAAAGTAAGTAATTCAACCATTTAATCTGTTTATATGGGATGTGAATCAGTTCCTGTAGTACAGTAAAGACAACCGTCAATCATTTCAACGTCTTCTTTCCAACATCTTCATTCCAACGCCTTTCACCTACAATTACAGACATAACATTAACATCCAGAACCAGCTGCAAAGTAGTAACATTTAGTGAATGAGTATGTATATACACCTTGGTGGAACAGTTGCTAGCAGTTGATTGGAGCAGTGCCTGGTGGAGTCTCAGTACCCTGGATCTTCTGTCCGGTACTGGTCACACACCAACAGTAACCTACCAGAAATAGACATGTTCCATAAACAGTAGACATATTACACTAACACATTGAAGTGTCACATTCAACTGAATTGGAGAATTTAGTGTGTATGTGCGTCCGTGTTCACCTGCAGAGCCCCAACATTGCTTAGGGGTGTATTGTCCTGCGGTGTCACACGTTGGGATGTAGGCTCCAATTGGGCCATTTGTCGCAGCATCTCTAGCACGCTCACATGGGGTCTTGGGTCGTATCGTAGCATCTGGACACAGGTAACAAACATTGTAATGTGGACAAAATGTATGGACATAATATACATTGCTGGACATACATCCCAGAATCTTGGTTTGCGTCCCATTTGGGACCCTACTCCCCCTAGTCAGAAGTAGTTCATACGGATTAGGGTTCCACTTCAGAAGTAACCTACGTACTAACTAGCTAAATACTGAAATTGTGCTACTTTTTTAAAAGCCCTATGCAGGCAAAATTCCATTTCTGTCTTTTGTATAACAGCTGATGAAACAAAGACTGAAAGTCGGGGTAAATTGTATCAGTGTTATTTCCTGATAGTTGCTAGACAATCCAATCATACATCCAGTTGAATGTATGAAACAGTTCATATCAGAATACCTCAGGCCAGCATCTAGACACCAATATACATCTCTGGAACTAGAGGAGTGGCAGGTAGACTAGCAGTTAGAGAGTTGGGCCAGTAACTGAAAGGTTGCTAGTTTTTATCTCTGAGATGACAAGTTGAAATATCTGTCTGTGCCCTTGAGCAAAACCAAACCTTAAATTCTCCAGTGTCACAGTTGATAATGGCTGCCCTCTCAGAGGGTGTCCAAGGGACAACGGGTTATGAAAAGAAACATTAATACCTACGTGTGTGAATAGGACAGAGCAACACCCACTAATTTTCTATTAAAATGTTGATGAGTAAGTGTGAGGTATGTAAATCTCACCTCCCAGAGCAAAAGCTGTGCTGACAAGCAGAATGATGGTCAATATCACCATTGTGATAGTCTCCTGAGAGAGAAAGAGAGCATTTTAAATCTGGAATGGTTGTTGGTACTAGAGGTACTGAGGAGAGGTTATGGAAACCCTGTGTTAAGTACCAAACTTAAACAACGGCTGAGGCAGCATTTCCTACACCCAGTCCAGAGGACCCCAAGAACCGAGTACGGGCAACACGGCACTATTAAGCTATTGCCAAAACTCCGGTATCATCTCTTCAACCACATACGATAGATAAGCCTGGCACACAGGAATATGGATCCTTTCCAAATGGCTCCTCATTCCGTTTGTAGTGAACCACTTTTGACAAAGGCCCACAGTGCACTACATAGGGAATCATCCTAGATCTAGTCAGAGACTACCCATTTACTGCAAAGGTAACTGTTAGTCTATGCTCTTAGGGGGGGTGGTGTCACTCCACAAAATGGGGACCTATATAGTGCACTACATTTGACCGGGGACACATAAGATTAAGGTGCCATTTAAAGGGGCAGCTAGTCTGTTAAATAATGTCACAATCTCACCTTCTGCACTCTTCCACAGGATTCACTGGTTGTCTCTCTGTTGTCTGTGAGTTATGGTCTACTTCTTCCACCTCTCCTTTTAAAGGACCTGTCACAGGTGTGACTATTTGCCTCATTAACCCAATGAGAGTTCCGATGTCGGCCATTATCCAGTGGTGTAAAGAACTAAAGTAAAACTATGTGAAAGTACTACTCAAGTCATTTTTGGGGGTATCTTTACTTTAATATATTCGACATCTTTCACTTCACTACATTCCTAAAGAAAATAATGTACTTTTTACTCCATACATTTTCCCTGACACCCAAAAGTACTCGTTAGATTTTGAATGATTAGCAGGACAGAACAATTGTCTGATTCACACACTTATCAAGAGAACATCTCTGGTCATCCCTACTGCCTTTGATCTGGCACACTCACTAAACACAAATGCTTCGTTTGTAAATTATGTCTGAGTGTTGGAGTGTGACACTGACTATCAGTAATCAAATAAAAAAACACGAAAATGGTACCATCTGGTTTGCTTAATATAATGAATTTGAAATGATTTCTACTTTTGCTACTTAAGTATATTTTATCAATTATATTTAATTTTGATACTTCAGTATATTTAAAACCGAATACATTTAGACTACTCAAGTAATATTTTACTGGGTGACTTTCACTTTTACTTGAGTCATTTTCTATGAACATTTTCTATGGACCTGGACTTCCGGCGCCGACCGAGATGGCCGCCTCGCTTCGCGTTCTTAGGAAAATATGCAGTATTTTGTTTTTTTATGTGTTATTCCTTACATTGGTACCCCAGGTAATCTTAGGTTTCATTACATACAGTCGGGAGGAACTACTGAATATAAGACCAACGTCAACTCACCATCGTTACAACCAGGAATATGACTTTCCCGAAGCGGATCCAGTGTTTTGCCTTCCACCCAATACAATGGATCTGATCCCAGCCGGCGACCCTATGTGACGCCGTAAAAGGGGGAAACGTAGCGGTCTCCTGGTCATGCTTCGGAGACGGGCACATCGCGCTCCACTCCCTAGCATACTACTCGCCAATGTCCAGTCTCTTGACAATAAGGTTGAGGAAATCCGAGCAAGGGTAACATTCCAGAGAGACATCAGAGATTGTAACGTTCTCTGCTTCACGGAAACATGTCTCACTCAAGAGACGCTAACGGAGTCGGTGCAGCCAGCTGGTTTCTTCACGCACCGCGCCGACAGAAACATACATCTTTCTGGTAAGAAGAGGGGCGGGGGTGTATGCCTTATGATTAACGAGACGTGGTGTGATCATAACAACATACAGGAACTCAAGTCATTCTGTTCACCTGATCTAGAATTCCTCACAATCAAATGTCGACCGCATTATCTACCAAGGGAATTCTCTTCGATTATAATCACAGCCGTATATATTCCCCGCCAAGCAGACACATCGATGGCCCTGAACGAACTTTATCTGACTCTTTGTAAACTGGAAACCACTCACCCTGAGGCTGCATTTATCGTAGCTGAGGATTTTAACAAGGCTAATCTGAAAACAAAACTAAACTAAATTCTATCAGCATATGGATTGTGCTACCAGGGCTGGTAAAACCTTGGATCATTGTTATACTAACTTCCGCGACGCATATAAGGCCCTCCCCCGCCCTCCTTTCGGAAAAGCGGACCACGACTCCATTTTGTTGCTTCCAGCCTACAAACAGAAACTAAAACAACAAGCTCCCTCGCTCAGGTCTGTTCAACGCTGGTCTGACCAATCTGATTCCACGCTTCAAGACTGCTTCGATCACGTGGATTGGGATATGTTCCGCATTGCGTCCAACAACAATATTGACGAATACGCTGATTCGGTGAGCGAGTTCATTAGAAAGTGCATTGACGATGTCGTACCCACAGCAACGATTAAAATATTCCCAAACCAGAAACAGTGGATTGATATGCAGTATTCGCGTGAAACTGAAAGCGCGAACCACTGCTTTTAACCAGGGCAAGGTGACCGGAAACATGACTGAATACAAACAGTGTAGCTATTCTCTCCGCAAGGCAATCAAACAAGCTAAGTCTCAGTATAGAGACAAAGTAGAGTCGCAATTCAACAGCTCAGACACAAGAGGTATGTGGCAGGGTCTAGAGTCAATCACGGATTACAAAAAGAAAACCAGGCCCGTCGCGGACCAGGATGTCTTGCTCCCAGACAGGCTAAATAATTGTTTTGCTCGCTTTGAGGACAATACAGTGCCACTGACACGGCCCGCTACCAAAAACCTGCGGGCTCTCCTTCACTGCAGCCGAGGTGAGTAAAACATTTAAACGTGTTAACCCTCGCAAGGCTGCAGGCCAAGACGGCATTCCCAGCCGCGTCCTCAGAGCATGCGCAGACCAGCAGGCTGGTGTTTTTACGGACATATTCAATCAATCCTTATCCCAGTCTTCTGTTCCCACATACTTCAAGAGGGCAACCATTGTTCCTGTTCCCAAGAAAGCTAAGGTAACTGAGCTAAACGACTACCACCCCGTAGCACTCACTTCCGTCATCATGAAGTGCTTTGAGAGACTAGTCAAGGACCATATCACCTCCACCCTACCGGACACCCTAGACCCACTCCAATTTGCTTACCGACCCAATAGGTCCACAGACGACGCAATCGCAACCACACTGCACACTGCCCTAACCCATCTGGACAAGAGGAATACCTATGTGAGAATGCTGTTCATCGACTACAGCTCAGCATTTAACACCATAGTACCCTCCAAACTCGTCATCATGAAGTGCTTTGAGAGACTAGTCAAGGACCATATCACCTCCACCCTACCGGACACCCTAGACCCACTCCAATTTGCTTACCGACCCAATAGGTCCACAGACGACGCAATCGCAACCACACTGCACACTGCCCTAACCCATCTGGACAAGAGGAATACCTATGTGAGAATGCTGTTCATCGACTACAGCTCAGCATTTAACACCATAGTACCCTCCAAACTCGTCATCAAGCTCGAGACCCTGGGTCTCGACCCCGCCCTGTGCAACTTGGTCCTGGATTTCCTGACGGGCCGCCCCCAGGTGGTGAGGGTAGGTAACAACATCTCCACCCCGCTGATCCTCAACACTGGGGCCCCACAAGGGTGCGTTCTGAGCACTCTCCTGTACTCCCTGTTCACCCACGACTGCGTGGCCATGCACGCCTCCAACTCAATCATCAAGTTTGCGGACGACACTACAGTGGTAGGCTTGATTACCAACAATGACGAGACGGCCTACAGGGAGGAGGTGAGGGCCCTCGGAGTGTGGTGTCAGGAAAATAACCTCACACTCAACGTCAACAAAACAAAGGAGATGTTTGTGGACTTCAGGAAACAGTAGAGGGAGCACCCCCCTATACACATCGACGGGACAGTAGTGGAGAAGGTGGAAAGTTTTAAGTTCCTCGGTGTACACATCACGGACAAACTGAATTGGTCCACCCACACAGACAGCATTGTGAAGAAGGCGCAGCAGCGCCTCTTCAACCTCAGGAGGCTGAAGAAATTTGGCTTGTCACCAAAAGCACTCACAAACTTCTACAGATGCACAATCGGGAGCATCCTGTCGGGCTGTATCACCGCCTGGTACGGCAAGTGCTCCGCCCACAACCGTCAGGCTCTCCCGAGGGTAGTGAGGTTTGCACAACGCATCACCGGGGGCAAACTACCTGCCCTCCAGGACACCTACACCACCCGATGTCACAGGAAGGCCATAAAGATCATCAAGGACAACAACCACCCACGCCACTGCCTGTTCACCCCGCTATCATCCAAAAGGCGAGGTCAGTACAGGTGCATCAAAGCAGGGACCGAGAGACTGAAAAACAGCTTCTATCTCAAGGCCATCAGACTGTTAAACAGCCACCGCTAACATTTAGTGGCCGCTGCCAACATACTGACTCAACTCCAGCCACTTTAATAATGGGAATTGATGGAAATTATGTAAAAATGTACCACTAGCCACTTTAAACAATGCCACTTAATATAATGTTTACATACCCTACATTACTCATCTCATATGTATATGTATATACTGTACTCCATATCATCTACTGCATCTTGCCATCTTTATGTAATACAAATTATGTAAAAATGTATCACTAGCCATTTTAAACTATGCCACTTTATGTTTACATACCCTACATTACCCATCTCATATGTATATACTGTACTCTATACCATCTACTGCATCTTGCCTATGCCGTTCTGTACAGTCACTCATTCATATATCTTTATGTACATATTCTTTATCCCTTTAAACTTGTGTGTATAAGGTAGTAGTTGTGGAATTGTTAGGTTAGATTACTTGTTGGTTATTACTGCATTGTCGGAACTAGAAGCACAAGCATTTCGCTACACTCACATTAACATCTGCTAACCATTTGTATGTGACAAATACAATTTGATTTGATTTGATGAAGGTATCTTCATAGGCAGTGAAGAGAGTACTAGAGGAAGATGGGTCCAGTTTCGAGGGATCCTTAGAGGCTCCCTGTGAGTATGCCGAGGCCAATAGAGAGTGATAGGAATAACACGTGTTTCAGTAAGGTTGGTTTCTTAGCATTCATAGCCATGGTTATCAACTGTACCGCAGAAATGGAACATAAATCACAGAAAATAGATGTTGTGGTGGTAGCTGCAGAGAACTCCTTGAAATTAGATTTTACTGCAAAAGAGTGACAAGGTGTGATGAATGATAGTGTCCTGTTTTCCCAGGCTGCCGGCCTGCTTTAGGACAAAGCCCAAGCAGTAGTACTCAGCTCACGTGCTAGGACACAGCCCACGCAGTAGTTCTCAGCTAACGCACTAGGACTCAGTCCATCCAATAGTATGATTATGCATTTAATGCTTTTGTTATAAAACTATATTTTTGGAGTGAAAATGATCTTCCCCAAACGTGAAACTCATGCGCTGCATGTGCATGCCAGTTAGGCTCTACACTCATTGTAAAGAAGTTATTTGGCCACTTTAGTTGTAATACAAATGTAGCCAGGTGGTTAAATGGCATATTTGTATTCATTTATATCCACTAGATGGCACTGTCCCTTTAAGAGATTCATAAATAAGGTGTGCAAGCAGTTATGGGATTGTACATGCGCAGCGTGTAAGAGTAAGCAATTACACTGGAGGGCTACTGAAATCCATCATGGGTCCAACGTTACTTTGGATTGACATGGGGATGTTAGCTTCTTGCTAGCTGAATACCAGTGCTCCCAGAGCCACGTTGTGGAGTTAATCATTACATTATTTAAAGCTGCTGTATGGGTGAGGATCTACTGTTCCATGTGGGGTTAGGGTATCACGTGGACAGTGTGTTTAAAGCAGAGCCACTTCTCAGATTGTTTTTATGCACTTTACCAACAGATGTATTTCACTTGATTGTGATTTAGACTGAATATGACATCATGGTAACTTCCTCTTGTGGTGATTTCCCTTCTACATGATCCTATTTTATATATAAGCTTCGACAGTACAAACAACCCCAAATAATGTTTTGTCCTGTGCTGGGTTGACTTTCGCCAGGCTACACAAACCTTATCAAAACATATAGGCCTATTGGCTAGGCTACATGAGGTGTGGCACTATGATTTGAAAAAGTTGCAAAAACAAGTTATGCATTGCTTCTTGCCTTACACTGGGCATCATTCCCAAGTGATGGACTAATATTGTCACCCATCAGACTATTCTTGATTTAATCTTGTCTTTACATGTACTAAAAAATATTTGTGACATTTGTTTTGGTTTAGAAAGGACAATTACCTTGCACCTGACTCGAATCGGGCAGGGGAAAAATACATTTAATCTATGCACTTAAATAGCGAATGGAGGATTATTTTCCCTTGTTTCATTTTCATGCCAGCCAGGTAGGCTATACTCCTGTTGGAAATATAAGCAATGTTCTTAATATTAGGAAAGTTGATAAATACAGCACGAGTCAAAAGTTTGGACACACCTACTCATTCAAGGGTTTTTCTTCATTTTTACTATTTTCTACATTGTAGAATAACAGTGAAGACATCAAAACTATGAAATATCACATATGGAATCAAGTAGTAAACAAAAGTGTTTAACAAATCAAAATATATGTTATATTTCAAAATATATGTTATATTTGAGATACTTCAAAGTTGCCTTGATGACAGCTTTGCACGCTCTTGGCATTCTCTCAACCAGCTTCACCTGGAATACTTTTCCAACAGTCTTGAAGGAGTTCCCACATATGCTGAGCACTTGTTGGTTGCTTTTCTTAACTCTGTGGTCCAACTCACTGAGACTGCACTCGTGGAGGTGGTAAATGACCTTTTAATGGTGTCAGACCATGGTTCTTCCTCTGTCCTCGTGTTCCTATGTAACAGTTTAACTTTAGTCCGTCCCCTCGCCCCGGGCGCGAAACAGGAACCCTCTGCACAC
>NW_026601802.1:0-34288 GCF_029448725.1 Salvelinus fontinalis
GCTTTTTGCAACCCCCCCTCCCAAACCTACCCCCCCCCCCCCCCCCCACCCCCCCATCCCCTCTGCAGTGTTTTCTTCCCATTCAGTGAACAGGTTTCTCTGCTGTGTGTCAGGAGCTCTAATGTATTCTGTCACACTAAAGCACTTCAGGCTTGTAACTGGAAGTGGAATCCACACCCTGTACCTGACTAAGCTCCCTTTCCATTTTGTGTTCTACTCTTTATTTCATTCAATTCCACCCAATATATTTGTTTATTCATTCATTCACTCATTCATTTATTCATTAATGTATTCAATCGAGTCAGTCAGTGAGTCAATCATCTTTTTATTAATGAATTCCTTCATCTGTTCAATTCATCCATCCATCCTATCATTCATACGCCCTAGAAAGCATGGCACCTCTCAGCATCAAATACTTTCCTCCTGAAGATAATTCACACAGCATCTCATATCATGCCTCACACATTGAAATGGAGGATATATTCTCTCTTTTGGATGATTGATGTGACATTGGACAGGACAGACAGGCCGTCATTGGACAGGACAGACAGGCCATCATTGGACAGGACAGACAGGCCGTCATTGGACAGGACAGGACAGCAGTGTTAAATCCCAATGTGTCACACAGACCCGGGAGTGCCACACAGACCCGGGAGTGCCAGGCCTATTTATGGCTCAGATACGGTGGCTGGCATGGGTCCCACTGTGAAGTCTGTACTGTCTAGACACATTCATTGACATGCAAATCACAGACAGGGACACGGAACCCATTTAGGGCTCATCATAATTCTTTGCTGGTAGTCTCTCTGTGACACTTCAATTTTGGAAAGTCATTTTTATAGTCTGGATTCAGGCAATAAATAATAACAAGTGTGTATTATACGCAAGTGAGATTAAGATTTTTTGTTGTTGTTGCATATCCCTGTCACGCCCTGACCATAGATTGCTTTGTATGTCTATGTTTTGTTTGTTCAGGGTGTGATGTGGGTGGGAATTCTATGTTGTATATCTAGGTTGTCTTTTTCTATGTGTTTGGCCTAGTATGGTTCTCAATCAGAGGCAGGTGTCAGTCGTTGTCTCTGATTGGAAGCCATATTTAGGTAGCCTGTTTTCCTTTGTGTTTGGTGGGTAGTTGTATCCTGTGTTAGTGTTTTCACCATACGGGACTGTTTCGGGTTTGTTTGTACCTTTGTTATTTCGTTCAGTGTTCTGTTTGATTTAATAAAAATATCAATATGGACACTTACCACGCTGCGTATTGGTCCGATCCTTGCTACTCCTCGTCAGACGAAGAGGACGAAACCCGTTACAATCCCAACTCCCCCTGAGAGTAGGGTCACGGCCAGGGTCAGCCATTATCACACACACACACACACACACACACACACACACACACACACACACACACACACACACACACACACACACACACACACACACACACACACACACACACACACACACACACACACACACTGACCTTGACTAGGCAGGCGTTGGTCACCACCTGTTTGGGGTCCACCACGTCCACCAGGGGCTCTCTCATGGCCACGTTACGGATGCAGGTCATGTCAAAACCATACACGTTCTCCCACCCTGAATACACACACACACTCATATATGAGCAAATCTGGTACACTCTGTGTCTGAAGTGGTGGTCATCACACAACCTATCTCTCTCTCTCTCTAAGTGGTGGTCATCACACAACCTATCTCTCTCTCTCTCTAAGTGGTGGTCATCACACAACCTATCTCTCTCTCTCTATAAGTGGTGGTCATCACACAACCTCTCTCTCTCTCTCTCTCTCTCTAAGTGGTGGTCATCACACAACCTCTCTCTCTAAGTAGTGGTCATCACACAGCCTCTCTCTCTCTAAGTGGTGGTCATCACACAGACTCTCTCTCTCTCTCTCACTCAGTGATGGTCATCACACAGACTCTCTCTCTCTAAATAGTGGTCATCACACAGCCTCTCTCTAAGTGGTGGTCATCACACAGACTCTCTCTCTCTCTCTCTCGCTCTCTCTCTCTCTCTCTCTCTCTCACTCAGTGATGGTCATCACACAGACTCTTTCTCTCTCAGTGATGGTCATCACACAGACTCTCTCTCAGTGTTGGTCATCACACAGACTCTCTCTCAGTGGTGGTCATCACACAGACTTTCTCTCTCTCAGTGGTGGTCATCACACAGACTCTCTCTCTCTAAGTGGTGGTCATCACACAGACTCTCTCAGTGGTGGTCATCACACAGACTCTCTCTCAGTGGTGATCATCACACAGACTCTCTCGGTGGTGGTCATCACAAAGACTCTCTCTCAGTGGTGGTCATCACACAGACTTTCTCTCAGTGGTGGTCATCACACAGACTCTCTCTCAGTGGTGGTCATCACACAGACTCTCTCAGTGGTGGTCATCACACAGACTCTCTCTCTCTCAGTGGTGGTCATCACACAGACTCTCTCTCAGTGGTGGTCATCACACAGACTCTCTCTCAGTGGTGGTCATCACACAGACTCTCTCAGTGGTGGTCATCACACAGACTCTCTCTCAGTGGTGGTCATCACACAGACTCTCTCTCAGTGGTGGTCATCACACAGACTCTCTCTCAGTGGTGGTCATCACACAGACTCTCTCTCAGTGTTGGTCATCACACAGACTCTCTCAGTGGTGGTCATCACACAGACTCTCTCTCAGTGGTGGTCATCACACAGACTCTCTCTCAGTGGTGGTCATCACACAGACTCTCTCTCAGTGGTGGTCATCACACAGACTCTCTCTCTCTCTCTCTCTCTCTAAGTGGTGGTCATCACACAGACTCTCTCTCAGTGGTGGTCATCACACAGACTCTATTGACACTGTGTTGGATTGGAAGAGTGTCTCTTGTTTTAGATTGAGATTAAAGCTGTTATTCTCTATTTGCTGCCTAGGATCGATAACAACCCTCAGAAACAGTGGAAAGATAGCACAGCTCTACAGTTGCCAAAAACGGGGGCTCAGTCCTTCCACCTTCCCTTAGTGTGTCTATCTGGTGTTCCTCTAGTGAGAGACAGGGGCCTTAAATACTATTTTACTATGTCTGGCAGCCTTGTATTATAGGTCTACTTCAGTTAGGGTTAAGAACAGAGCAGACAGGCTCTCCCTCTCTTCCCTCCATCCCTCCTCTACACAGCTCTCTGTAGTCTAGTCCAACCCAGAGGCTGGAGGAGAGAGCCTACTGGAAGAGGGAGAGGATAGAATACCTCCAGCATACATACAGTACACACAGTAGCTAAGAAACAGAGACGGAAGGATGTTCTCACAGTGTATCTTGAAGTCCTTGTACTGCCTGTCCTCGATGGCCACCACATACAGGGCAGCCTTGTCAGGAAACATCAGCCCTCCAGGCTTCTGAATGTGAGAGGAGACACCAACATACATTTAGTTGAGATACACCTCATAGAGAATAGAGTCATCCTACAGTCACATGCATTGTCTGCACACCTGGCATCCTGTATGTAACATTAGCTCATACCCGGTCTAAAACCCTGAAGCAGTAACACTGGTTAGAAACCAGATCGTCCTCTCGCTGGGCGCTGTAAGCAGGACCTTAGTCGATATGTGGATGCACACACACACACACACACACACACACACACACACACACACACACACACACACACACACACACACACACACACACACACACACACACACACACACACACACACACACACACACACACACACACACATGCACACACATACATGCACACACACATCCACACACATAATTGCACACATACATGCATGCATGTACAGGTGTAGGATCTTCATTTGATCTAAAAATTATCCTGCAGCAACAGAATTTGAACGTTTAGTCCATAATGTTGCTTGATTGGTGGTTAGGCTATTAGCTGTACAAAGTAGGCTCCATGAAAAGTGCAATACTGTTAATATAACCGTGTGTTAGTGTGGGTTTTCACTGAATTTTTGTCAATCTTCAAAGCTCATCTGCATTTCCTCTCTCTCTCTCTCTCTCTCTCACACACACACACACCCATACAACAAAAACAAACACACAAGCTTACTAGCCATTTGTCCCTGGCAAAGATGACCGTATTGAGCATAGACTCGTAGAAGAGACAGTAGCCCATCCACTCTGAGATGATGATGTCAACCTTCTCCACTGGCAGTTCCACCTCCTCCACCTTCCCATTGAGGATGGTGATGACTGAAGGACAGGACACAGAATGTCACTCACAACACACACTCCACTAAACACTAAACACTTCACTATACTAAACACTAAACACTTCACTATACTAAACACTAAACACTCCACTACACTAAACACTAAACACTCCACTACACTAAACACTTCACTACACTAAACACTTCACTATACTAAACACTAAACACTCCACTACACTAAACACTTCACTACACTAAACACTAAACACTCCACTACACTAAACACCCCACTCCACTACACTAAACACTCCACTACACTAAACACTCCACTCCACTACACTAAACACTCCACTCCACTACACTAAACACTAAACACTTCACTACACTAAACACTAAACACTAAACACTTCACTACACTAAACACTAAACACTCCACTACACTAAACACTCCACTACACTAAACACTAAACACTCCACTACACTAAACACTCCACTCCACTACACTAAACACTCCACTACACTAAACACTCCACTCCACTACACTAAACACTCCACTCCACTACACTAAACACTAAACACTTCACTACACTAAACACTAAACACTAAACACTTCACTACACTAAACACTAAACACTCCACTACACTAAACACTCCACTCCACTACACTAAACACTCCACTACACTAAACACTCCACTACACTAAACACTCCACTACACTAAACACTCCACTACACTACACTAAACACTTCACTACACTAAACACTTCACTACACTAAACACTAAACACTCCACTACACTAAACACTAAACACTCTACTACACTAAACACTAAACACTCCACTACACTAAACACTTCACTATACTAAACACTAAACACTAAACACTAAACACTTCACTACACTAAACACTAAACACTAAACACTTCACTACACTAAACACTAAACACTCCACTACACTAAACACTTCACTACACTAAACACTAAACACTCCACTACACTAAACACTCAACACTCCACTCCACTAAACACTAAACACTCCACTACACTAAACACTAAACACTTCACTACACTAAACACTAAACACTCCACTCCACTCCACTAAACACTCCACTACACTAAACACTAAACACTAAACATTCCACTACACTAAACACTCCACTACACTAAACACTAAACACTCCACTCCACTCCACTCCACTAAACACTCCACTCCACTCCACTAAACACTCCACTCCACTACACTAAACACTAAACACTAAACACTCCACTCCACTAAACACTCCACTCCACTCCACTAAACACTCCACTAAACACTCCACTAAACACTCCACTACACTAAACACTAAACACTCCACTCCACTCCACTAAACACTCCACTCCACTAAACACTCCACTCCACTACACTAAACACTAAACACTAAACACTCCACTCCACTCCACTAAACACTCCACTAAACACTCCACTAAACACTCCACTACACTAAACACTAAACACTCCACTCCACTCCACTAAACACTCCACTCCACTACACTAAACACTAAACACTAAACACTCCACTCCACTCCACTAAACACTCCACTCCACTCCACTAAACACTCCACTAAACACTCCACTAAACACTCCACTACACTAAACACTAAACACTCCACTCCACTCCACTAAACACTCCACTCCACTAAACACTCCACTCCACTACACTAAACACTAAACACTAAACACTCCACTCCACTCCACTAAACACTCCACTCCACTCCACTAAACACTCCACTAAACACTCCACTAAACACTCCACTACACTAAACACTAAACACTCCACTCCACTCCACTAAACACTCCACTCCACTACACTAAACACTAAACACTAAACACTCCACTCCACTCCACTAAACACTAAACACTCCACTACACTAAACACTAAACACTAAACACTCCACTCCACTCCACTAAACACTCCACTCCACTCCACTAAACACTCCACTAAACACTCCACTAAACACTCCACTACACTAAACACTAAACACTCCACTCCACTCCACTAAACACTAAACACTCCACTACACTAAACACTAAACACTAAACACTCCACTCCACTCCACTAAACACTCCACTCCACTCCACTAAACACTCCACTAAACACTCCACTAAACACTCCACTACACTAAACACTAAACACTCCACTCCACTCCACTAAACACTCCACTCCACTACACTAAACACTAAACACTAAACACTCCACTCCACTCCACTAAACACTAAACACTCCACTACACTAAACACTAAACACTTCACTACACTAAACACTAAACACTCCACTCCACTAAACACTAAACACTCCACTACACTAAACACTAAACACTCCACTCCACTACACTAAACACTTCGCTACACTAAACACTAAACACTCCACTACACTAAACACTAAACACTAAACACTCCACTACACTAAACACTAAACACTACACTATACTAAACACTAAACACTCCACTACACTAAACACTTCACTACACTAAACACTAAACACTCCACTACACTAAACACTAAACACTCCACTCCACTAAACACTTCACTACACTAAACACTAAACACTCCACTCCACTAAACACTCCACTACACTAAACACTTCACTACACTAAACACTAAACACTCCACTACACTAAACACTAAACACTCCACTCCACTAAACACTTCACTACACTAAACACTAAACACTTCACTACACTAAACACTAAACACTTCACTATACTAAACACTAAACACTCCACTACACTAAACACTTCACTATACTAAACACTAAACACTTCACTACACTAAACACTAAACACTCCACTACACTAAACACTTCACTCCACTAAACACTTCACTACACTAAACACTAAACACTCCACTACACTAAACACTAAACACTCCACTCCACTAAACACTCCACTACACTAAACACTAAACACTTCACTACACTAAACACTAAACACTTCACTATACTAAACACTAAACACTCCACTACACTAAACACTTCACTATACTAAACACTAAACACTCCACTACACTAAACACTAAACACTCCACTCCACTAAACACTAAACACTCCACTCCACTACACTAAACACTCCACTACACTAAACACTAAACACTCCACTATACTAAACACTAAACACTCCACTCCACTAAACACTCCACTATACTAAACACTAAACACTTCACTACACTAAACACTAAACACTCCACTCCACTAAACACTCCACTACACTAAACACTAAACACTCCACTACACTAAACACTTCACTATACTAAACACTCCACTACACTAAACACTTCACTACACTAAACACTAAACACTAAACACTACACTATACTAAACACTAAACACTCCACTACACTAAACACTCCACTCCACTAAACACTCTACTACACTAAACACTAAACACTTCACTACACTAAACACTAAACACTCCACTCCACTAAACACTCTACTACACTAAACACTAAACACTTCACTACACTAAACACTTCACTATACTAAACACTCCACTACACTAAACACTTCACTATACTAAACACTCCACTACACTAAACACTAAACACTCCACTACACTAAACACTAAACACTTCACTATACTAAACACTAAACACTCCACTACACTAAACACTTCACTACACTAAACACTAAACACTCCACTACACTAAACACTAAACACTTCACTATACTAAACACTAAACACTCCACTACACTAAACACTTCACTACACTAAACACTAAACACTCCACTACACTAAACACTTCACTACACTAACCACTTCACTACACTAAACACTAAACACTCTACTACACTAAACACTAAACACTTCACTACACTAAACACTAAACACTCCACTACACTAAACACTTCACTATACTAAACACTCCACTACACTAAACACTTCACTATACTAAACACTCCACTACACTAAACACTCCACTACACTAAACACTAAACACTTCACTACACTAAACACTAAACACTCCACTCCACTAAACACTAAACACTCCACTAAACACTAAACACTCCACTCCACTAAACACTAAACACTCCACTAAACACTAAACACTCCACTACACTAAACACTTCACTACACTAAACACTAAACACTTCACTCCACTCCACTAAACACTCCACTACACTAAACACTAAACACTACACTATACTAAACACTAAACACTCTACTACACTAAACACTTCACTATACTAAACACTAAACACTCTACTACACTAAACACTAAACACTCTACTACACTAAACACTTCACTATACTAAACACTAAACACTCCACTACACTAAACACTAAACACTCTACTACACTAAACACTAAACACTCTACTACACTAAACACTTCACTACACTAAACACTTCACTATACTAAACACTAAACACTCCACTACACTAAACACTAAACACTCTACTACACTAAACACTAAACACTCCACTACACTAAACACTAAACACTCTACTACACTAAACACTAAACACTCCACTCCACTAAACACTCCACTACACTAAACACTAAACACTCCACTACACTAAACACTAAACACTCTACTACACTAAACACTAAACACTCCACTACACTAAACACTTCACTATACTAAACACTAAACACTCCACTACACTAAACACTTCACTATACTAAACACTAAACACTCCACTCCACTAAACACTCCACTATACTAAACACTAAACACTCCACTACACTAAACACTTCACTATACTAAACACTAAACACTCCACTACACTAAACACTTCACTACACTAAACACTAAACACTAAACACTCCACTACACTAAACACTTCACTACACTAAACACTAAACACTAAACACTCCACTACACTAAACACTAAACACTCCACTATACTAAACACTAAACACTCCACTACACTAAACACTTCACTATACTAAACACTAAACACTCCACTACACTAAACACTTCACTACACTAAACACTAAACACTAAACACTCCACTACACTAAACACTTCACTACACTAAACACTAAACACTTCACTACACTAAACACTAAACACTAAACACTTCACTACACTAAACACTAAACACTTCACTACACTACACTAAACACTAAACACTAAACACTAAACACTCCACTACAATAAACACTAAACACTCCACTACACTAAACACTTCACTACACTAAACACTAAACACTAAACACTCCACTACACTAAACACTAAACACTCCACTACACTAAACACTAAACACTCCACTACACTAAACACTAAACACTCCACTACACTAAACACTTCACTACACTAAACACTAAACACTAAACACTCCACTACACTAAACACTAAACACTCCACTACACTAAACACTAAACACTCTACTACACTAAACACTCCACTACACTAAACACTCCACTACACTAAACACTAAACACTTCACTACACTAAACACTAAACACTCAACTACACTAAACACTCCACTATACTAAACACTAAACACTTCACTATACTAAACACTAAACACTCCACTACACTAAACACTTCACTACACTAAACACTAAACACTCCACTACACTAAACACTTCACTACACTAAACACTAAACACTCCACTACACTAAACACTTCACTACACTAAACACTAAACACTAAACACTCCACTACACTAAACACTAAACACTTCACTACACTAAACACTAAACACTCCACTACACTAAACACTCCACTACACTAAACACTAAACACTCCACTACACTAAACACTTCACTACACTAAACACTAAACACTAAACACTCCACTACACTAAACACTAAATACTCCACTACACTAAACACTTCACTACACTAAACACTAAACACTTCACTACACTAAACACTAAACACTAAACACTTCACTACACTAAACACTAAACACTTCACTACACTACACTAAACACTAAACACTAAACACTAAACACTCCACTACACTAAACACTAAACACTCCACTACACTAAACACTTCACTACACTAAACACTAAACACTAAACACTCCACTACACTAAACACTAAACACTCCACTACACTAAACACTCCACTACACTAAACACTAAACACTTCACTACACTAAACACTAAACACTCCACTACACTAAACACTCCACTACACTAAACACTAAACAATCCACTATACTAAACACTAAACACTTCACTATACTAAACACTAAACACTCCACTACACTAAACACTTCACTACACTAAACACTAAACACTCCACTACACTAAACACTAAACACTAAACACTCCACTACACTAAACACTCCACTACACTAAACACTCCACTATACTAAACACTAAACACTCCACTATACTAAACACTAAACACTTCACTATACTAAACACTAAACACTCCACTACACGAAACACTTCACTACACTAAACACTAAACACTCCACTACACTAAACACTAAACACTAAACACTCCACTACACTAAACACTTCACTACACTAAACACTAAACACTCCACTACACTAAACACTAAACACTCCACTCCACTACACTAAACACTCCACTACACTAAACACTAAACACTCCACTACACTAAACACTAAACACTAAACACTCCACTACACTAAACACTTCACTACACTAAACACTAAACACTCCACTCCACTACACTAAACACTCCACTCCACTACACTAAACACTCCACTACACTAAACACTAAACACTCCACTATACTAAACACTAAACACTCCACTCCACTAAACACTTCACTATACTAAACACTAAACACTCCACTACACTAAACACTAAACACTCCACTATACTAAACACTAAACACTTCACTACACTAAACACTAAACACTCCACTACACTAAACACTCCACTACACTAAACACTAAACACTCCACTCCACTAAACACTCCACTACACTAAACACTAAACACTTCACTACACTAAACACTAAACACTAAACACTCCACTACACTAAACACTAAACACTCCACTACACTAAACACTAAACACTCTACTACACTAAACACTCCACTACACTAAACACTCCACTACACTAAACACTAAACACTTCACTACACTAAACACTAAACACTCCACTACACTAAACACTCCACTATACTAAACACTAATCACTTCACTATACTAAACACTAAACACTCCACTACACTAAACACTCCACTCCACTACACTAAACACTCCACTACACTAAACACTCCACTATACTAAACACTAAACACTCCACTCCACTAAACACTTCACTATACTAAACACTAAACACTCCACTACACTAAACACTAAACACTCCACTATACTAAACACTAAACACTTCACTACACTAAACACTAAACACTCCACTACACTAAACACTCCACTACACTAAACACTAAACACTCCACTCCACTAAACACTCCACTACACTAAACACTAAACACTTCACTACACTAAACACTAAACACTAAACACTCCACTACACTAAACACTTCACTACACTAAACACTAAACACTCCACTCCACTACACTAAACACTCCACTCCACTACACTAAACACTCCACTACACTAAACACTAAACACTCCACTATACTAAACACTAAACACTCCACTCCACTAAACACTTCACTATACTAAACACTAAACACTCCACTACACTAAACACTAAACACTCCACTATACTAAACACTAAACACTTCACTACACTAAACACTAAACACTCCACTACACTAAACACTCCACTACACTAAACACTAAACACTCCACTCCACTAAACACTCCACTACACTAAACACTAAACACTCCACTACACTAAACACTAAACACTCTACTACACTAAACACTCCACTACACTAAACACTCCACTACACTAAACACTAAACACTAAACACTTCACTACACTAAACACTAAACACTCCACTACACTAAACACTCCACTATACTAAACACTAAACACTTCACTATACTAAACACTAAACACTCCACTACACTAAACACTTCACTACACTAAACACTAAACACTCCACTCCACTAAACACTTCACTACACTAAACACTAAACACTAAACACTCCACTACACTAAACACTTCACTACACTAAACACTAAACACTCCACTACACTAAACACTTCACTACACTAAACACTAAACACTCCACTACACTAAACACTTCACTACACTAAACACTAAACACTAAACACTCCACTACACTAAACACTCCACTACACTAAACACTCCACTACACTAAACACTAAACACTCCACTACACTAAACACTTCACTACACTAAACACTAAACACTAAACACTCCACTACACTAAACACTAAACACTCCACTACACTAAACACTTCACTACACTAAACACTAAACACTTCACTACACTAAACACTAAACACTAAACACTTCACTACACTAAACACTAAACACTTCACTACACTACACTAAACACTAAACACTAAACACTAAACACTCCACTACACTAAACACTAAACACTCCACTACACTAAACACTTCACTACACTAAACACTAAACACTAAACACTCCACTACACTAAACACTAAACACTCCACTACACTAAACACTCCACTACACTAAACACTAAACACTTCACTACACTAAACACTAAACACTCCACTACACTAAACACTCCACTACACTAAACACTAAACACTCCACTATACTAAACACTAAACACTTCACTATACTAAACACTAAACACTCCACTACACTAAACACTTCACTACACTAAACACTAAACACTCCACTACACTAAACACTAAACACTAAACACTCCACTACACTAAACACTCCACTACACTAAACACTCCAGTATACTAAACACTAAACACTCCACTATACTAAACACTAAACACTTCACTATACTAAACACTAAACACTCCACTACACTAAACACTTCACTACACTAAACACTAAACACTCCACTACACTAAACACTAAACACTAAACACTCCACTACACTAAACACTTCACTACACTAAACACTAAACACTCCACTACACTAAACACTAAACACTCCACTCCACTACACTAAACACTCCACTACACTAAACACTAAACACTAAACACTCCACTACACTAAACACTAAACACTAAACACTCCACTACACTAAACACTTCACTACACTAAACACTAAACACTCCACTCCACTACACTAAACACTCCACTCCACTACACTAAACACTCCACTACACTAAACACTAAACACTCCACTATACTAAACACTAAACACTCCACTCCACTAAACACTTCACTATACTAAACACTAAACACTCCACTACACTAAACACTAAACACTCCACTATACTAAACACTAAACACTTCACTACACTAAACACTAAACACTCCACTACACTAAACACTCCACTACACTAAACACTAAACACTCCACTCCACTAAACACTCCACTACACTAAACACTAAACACTTCACTACACTAAACACTAAACATTAAACACTCCACTCCACTAAACACTTCACTACACTAAACACTAAACACTCCACTCCACTAAACACTCCACTACACTAAACACTAAACACTAAACACTAAACACTAAACACTAAACACTCCACTCCACTAAACACTTCACTACACTAAACACTAAACACTAAACACTAAACACTAAACACTCCACTATACTAAACACTAAACACTTCACTATACTAAACACTAAACACTCCACTACACTACACTAAACACTCCACTACACTAAACACTAAACACTCCACTACACTAAACACTAAACACTCCACTACACTAAACACTAAACACTCCACTCCACTAAACACTCCACTACACTAAACACTCCACTACACTAAACACTAAACACTCCACTCCACTAAACACTCCACTACACTAAACACTCCACTACACTAAACACTAAACACTAAACACTCCACTACACTAAACACTAAACACTCCACTACACTAAACACTAAACACTAAACACTAAACACTCCACTACACTAAACACTAAACACTAAACACTAAACACTAAACACTCCACTACACTAAACACTAAACACTAAACACTCCACTACACTAAACACTAAACACTAAACACTCCACTACACTAAACACTAAACACTAAACACTAAACACTCCACTACACTAAACACTAAACACTAAACACTCCACTACACTAAACACTAAACACTCCACTATACTAAACACTAAACACTCCACTACACTAAACACTAAACACTCCACTACACTAAACACTAAACACTCCACTCCACTACACTAAACACTAAACACTTCACTACACTAAACACTAAACACTCCACTACACTAAACACTAAACACTTCACTAAACACTACACTAAACACTCCACTCCACTAAACACTCCACTACACTAAACACTAAACACTCCACTACACTAAACACTAAACACTAAACACTCCACTACACTAAACACTAAACACTCCACTACACTAAACACTAAACACTCCACTACACTAAACACTAAACACTCCACTACACTAAACACTAAACACTCCACTCCACTACACTAAACACTAAACACTTCACTACACTAAACACTAAACACTCCACTACACTAAACACTAAACACTTCACTAAACACTACACTAAACACTCCACTCCACTAAACACTCCACTACACTAAACACTAAACACTCCACTACACTAAACACTAAACACTAAACACTTCACTACACTAAACACTAAACACTTCACTACACTACACTAAACACTAAACACTAAACACTAAACACTCCACTACACTAAACACTAAACACTCCACTACACTAAACACTTCACTACACTAAACACTAAACACTAAACACTCCACTACACTAAACACTAAACACTCCACTACACTAAACACTCCACTACACTAAACACTAAACACTTCACTACACTAAACACTAAACACTCCACTACACTAAACACTCCACTACACTAAACACTAAACACTCCACTATACTAAACACTAAACACTTCACTACACTAAACACTCCACTACACTACACTAAACACTAAACACTCCACTACACTAAACACTAAACACTAAACACTCCACTACACTAAACACTTCACTACACTAAACACTAAACACTCCACTACACTAAACACTAAACACTAAACACTCCACTACACTAAACACTCCACTACACTAAACACTCCACTATACTAAACACTAAACACTCCACTATACTAAACACTAAACACTTCACTATACTAAACACTAAACACTCCACTACACTAAACACTTCACTACACTAAACACTAAACACTCCACTACACTACACTAAACACTCCACTCCACTAAACACTAAACACTCCACTACACTAAACACTAAACACTAAACACTCCACTACACTAAACACTTCACTACACTAAACACTAAACACTCCACTACACTAAACACTAAACATTCCACTCCACTACACTAAACACTCCACTACACTAAACACTAAACACTCCACTACACTAAACACTAAACACTAAACACTCCACTACACTAAACACTTCACTACACTAAACACTAAACACTCCACTCCACTACACTAAACACTCCACTCCACTACACTAAACACTCCACTACACTAAACACTAAACACTCCACTATACTAAACACTAAACACTCCACTCCACTAAACACTTCACTATACTAAACACTAAACACTCCACTACACTAAACACTAAACACTCCACTATACTAAACACTAAACACTTCACTACACTAAACACTAAACACTCCACTACACTAAACACTCCACTCCACTAAACACTAAACACTCCACTCCACTAAACACTCCACTACACTAAACACTAAACACTTCACTACACTAAACACTAAACACTAAACACTCCACTCCACTAAACACTTCACTATACTAAACACTAAACACTCCACTCCACTAAACACTCCACTACACTAAACACTAAACACTAAACACTAAACACTAAACACTAAACACTCCACTCCACTAAACACTTCACTACACTAAACACTAAACACTAAACACTAAACACTAAACACTCCACTATACTAAACACTAAACACTTCACTATACTAAACACTAAACACTCCACTACACTACACTAAACACTCCACTACACTAAACACTAAACACTCCACTACACTAAACACTAAACACTCCACTACACTAAACACTAAACACTCCACTCCACTAAACACTCCACTACACTAAACACTCCACTACACTAAACACTAAACACTCCACTCCACTAAACACTCCACTACACTAAACACTACACTATACTAAACACTACACTAAACACTCCACTACACTAAACACTAAACACTAAACACTCCACTACACTAAACACTAAACACTCCACTACACTAAACACTAAACACTAAACACTAAACACTCCACTACACTAAACACTAAACACTAAACACTAAACACTAAACACTCCACTACACTAAACACTAAACACTAAACACTAAACACTCCACTACACTAAACACTAAACACTAAACACTCCACTACACTAAACACTGAACACTAAACACTAAACACTCCACTACACTAAACACTAAACACTAAACACTCCACTACACTAAACACTAAACACTCCACTATACTAAACACTAAACACTCCACTACACTAAACACTAAACACTCCACTACACTAAACACTAAACACTCCACTCCACTACACTAAACACTAAACACTTCACTACACTAAACACTAAACACTCCACTACACTAAACACTAAACACTTCACTAAACACTACACTAAACACTCCACTCCACTAAACACTCCACTACACTAAACACTAAACACTCCACTACACTAAACACTAAACACTAAACACTCCACTACACTAAACACTAAACACTCCACTACACTAAACACTAAACACTCCACTACACTAAACACTAAACACTAAACACTCCACTACACTAAACACTAAACACTAAACACTCCACTACACTAAACACTTCACTACACTAAACACTAAACACTCCACTACACTAAACACTAAACACTAAACACTCCACTACACTAAACACTCCACTACACTAAACACTCCACTACACTAAACACTAAACACTTCACTACACTAAACACTAAACACTCCACTACACTAAACACTCCACTATACTAAACACTAAACACTTCACTATACTAAACACTAAACACTCCACTACACTAAACACTCCACTCCACTACACTAAACACTCCACTACACTAAACACTCCACTATACTAAACACTAAACACTCCACTCCACTAAACACTTCACTATACTAAACACTAAACACTCCACTACACTAAACACTAAACACTCCACTATACTAAACACTAAACACTTCACTACACTAAACACTAAACACTCCACTACACTAAACACTCCACTACACTAAACACTAAACACTCCACTCCACTAAACACTCCACTACACTAAACACTAAACACTTCACTACACTAAACACTAAACACTAAACACTCCACTACACTAAACACTTCACTACACTAAACACTAAACACTCCACTCCACTACACTAAACACTCCACTCCACTACACTAAACACTCCACTACACTAAACACTAAACACTCCACTATACTAAACACTAAACACTCCACTCCACTAAACACTTCACTATACTAAACACTAAACACTCCACTACACTAAACACTAAACACTCCACTATACTAAACACTAAACACTTCACTACACTAAACACTAAACACTCCACTACACTAAACACTCCACTACACTAAACACTAAACACTCCACTCCACTAAACACTCCACTACACTAAACACTAAACACTCCACTACACTAAACACTAAACACTCTACTACACTAAACACTCCACTACACTAAACACTCCACTACACTAAACACTAAACACTAAACACTTCACTACACTAAACACTAAACACTCCACTACACTAAACACTCCACTATACTAAACACTAAACACTTCACTATACTAAACACTAAACACTCCACTACACTAAACACTTCACTACACTAAACACTAAACACTCCACTCCACTAAACACTTCACTACACTAAACACTAAACACTAAACACTCCACTACACTAAACACTTCACTACACTAAACACTAAACACTCCACTACACTAAACACTTCACTACACTAAACACTAAACACTCCACTACACTAAACACTTCACTACACTAAACACTAAACACTAAACACTCCACTACACTAAACACTCCACTACACTAAACACTCCACTACACTAAACACTAAACACTCCACTACACTAAACACTTCACTACACTAAACACTAAACACTAAACACTCCACTACACTAAACACTAAACACTCCACTACACTAAACACTTCACTACACTAAACACTAAACACTTCACTACACTAAACACTAAACACTAAACACTTCACTACACTAAACACTAAACACTTCACTACACTACACTAAACACTAAACACTAAACACTAAACACTCCACTACACTAAACACTAAACACTCCACTACACTAAACACTTCACTACACTAAACACTAAACACTAAACACTCCACTACACTAAACACTAAACACTCCACTACACTAAACACTCCACTACACTAAACACTAAACACTTCACTACACTAAACACTAAACACTCCACTACACTAAACACTCCACTACACTAAACACTAAACACTCCACTATACTAAACACTAAACACTTCACTATACTAAACACTAAACACTCCACTACACTAAACACTTCACTACACTAAACACTAAACACTCCACTACACTAAACACTAAACACTAAACACTCCACTACACTAAACACTCCACTACACTAAACACTCCAGTATACTAAACACTAAACACTCCACTATACTAAACACTAAACACTTCACTATACTAAACACTAAACACTCCACTACACTAAACACTTCACTACACTAAACACTAAACACTCCACTACACTAAACACTAAACACTAAACACTCCACTACACTAAACACTTCACTACACTAAACACTAAACACTCCACTACACTAAACACTAAACACTCCACTCCACTACACTAAACACTCCACTACACTAAACACTAAACACTAAACACTCCACTACACTAAACACTAAACACTAAACACTCCACTACACTAAACACTTCACTACACTAAACACTAAACACTCCACTCCACTACACTAAACACTCCACTCCACTACACTAAACACTCCACTACACTAAACACTAAACACTCCACTATACTAAACACTAAACACTCCACTCCACTAAACACTTCACTATACTAAACACTAAACACTCCACTACACTAAACACTAAACACTCCACTATACTAAACACTAAACACTTCACTACACTAAACACTAAACACTCCACTACACTAAACACTCCACTACACTAAACACTAAACACTCCACTCCACTAAACACTCCACTACACTAAACACTAAACACTTCACTACACTAAACACTAAACATTAAACACTCCACTCCACTAAACACTTCACTACACTAAACACTAAACACTCCACTCCACTAAACACTCCACTACACTAAACACTAAACACTAAACACTAAACACTAAACACTAAACACTCCACTCCACTAAACACTTCACTACACTAAACACTAAACACTAAACACTAAACACTAAACACTCCACTATACTAAACACTAAACACTTCACTATACTAAACACTAAACACTCCACTACACTACACTAAACACTCCACTACACTAAACACTAAACACTCCACTACACTAAACACTAAACACTCCACTACACTAAACACTAAACACTCCACTCCACTAAACACTCCACTACACTAAACACTCCACTACACTAAACACTAAACACTCCACTCCACTAAACACTCCACTACACTAAACACTCCACTACACTAAACACTAAACACTAAACACTCCACTACACTAAACACTAAACACTCCACTACACTAAACACTAAACACTAAACACTAAACACTCCACTCCACTACACTAAACACTAAACACTAAACACTCCACTACACTAAACACTAAACACTAAACACTCCACTACACTAAACACTAAACACTAAACACTAAACACTCCACTACACTAAACACTAAACACTAAACACTCCACTACACTAAACACTAAACACTCCACTATACTAAACACTAAACACTCCACTACACTAAACACTAAACACTCCACTACACTAAACACTAAACACTCCACTCCACTACACTAAACACTAAACACTTCACTACACTAAACACTAAACACTCCACTACACTAAACACTAAACACTTCACTAAACACTACACTAAACACTCCACTCCACTAAACACTCCACTACACTAAACACTAAACACTCCACTACACTAAACACTAAACACTAAACACTCCACTACACTAAACACTAAACACTCCACTACACTAAACACTAAACACTAAACACTCCACTACACTAAACACTAAACACTCCACTACACTAAACACTAAACACTCCACTCCACTACACTAAACACTAAACACTTCACTACACTAAACACTAAACACTCCACTACACTAAACACTAAACACTTCACTAAACACTACACTAAACACTCCACTCCACTAAACACTCCACTACACTAAACACTAAACACTCCACTACACTAAACACTAAACACTAAACACTTCACTACACTAAACACTAAACACTTCACTACACTACACTAAACACTAAACACTAAACACTAAACACTCCACTACACTAAACACTAAACACTCCACTACACTAAACACTTCACTACACTAAACACTAAACACTAAACACTCCACTACACTAAACACTAAACACTCCACTACACTAAACACTCCACTACACTAAACACTAAACACTTCACTACACTAAACACTAAACACTCCACTACACTAAACACTCCACTACACTAAACACTAAACACTCCACTATACTAAACACTAAACACTTCACTACACTAAACACTCCACTACACTACACTAAACACTAAACACTCCACTACACTAAACACTAAACACTAAACACTCCACTACACTAAACACTTCACTACACTAAACACTAAACACTCCACTACACTAAACACTAAACACTAAACACTCCACTACACTAAACACTCCACTACACTAAACACTCCACTATACTAAACACTAAACACTCCACTATACTAAACACTAAACACTTCACTATACTAAACACTAAACACTCCACTACACTAAACACTTCACTACACTAAACACTAAACACTCCACTACACTACACTAAACACTCCACTCCACTAAACACTAAACACTCCACTACACTAAACACTAAACACTAAACACTCCACTACACTAAACACTTCACTACACTAAACACTAAACACTCCACTACACTAAACACTAAACACTCCACTCCACTACACTAAACACTCCACTACACTAAACACTAAACACTCCACTACACTAAACACTAAACACTAAACACTCCACTACACTAAACACTTCACTACACTAAACACTAAACACTCCACTCCACTACACTAAACACTCCACTCCACTACACTAAACACTCCACTACACTAAACACTAAACACTCCACTATACTAAACACTAAACACTCCACTCCACTAAACACTTCACTATACTAAACACTAAACACTCCACTACACTAAACACTAAACACTCCACTATACTAAACACTAAACACTTCACTACACTAAACACTAAACACTCCACTACACTAAACACTCCACTCCACTAAACACTAAACACTCCACTCCACTAAACACTCCACTACACTAAACACTAAACACTTCACTACACTAAACACTAAACACTAAACACTCCACTCCACTAAACACTTCACTATACTAAACACTAAACACTCCACTCCACTAAACACTCCACTACACTAAACACTAAACACTAAACACTAAACACTAAACACTCCACTCCACTAAACACTTCACTACACTAAACACTAAACACTAAACACTAAACACTAAACACTCCACTATACTAAACACTAAACACTTCACTATACTAAACACTAAACACTCCACTACACTACACTAAACACTCCACTACACTAAACACTAAACACTCCACTACACTAAACACTAAACACTCCACTACACTAAACACTAAACACTCCACTCCACTAAACACTCCACTACACTAAACACTCCACTACACTAAACACTAAACACTCCACTCCACTAAACACTCCACTACACTAAACACTACACTATACTAAACACTACACTAAACACTCCACTACACTAAACACTAAACACTAAACACTCCACTACACTAAACACTAAACACTCCACTACACTAAACACTAAACACTAAACACTAAACACTCCACTACACTAAACACTAAACACTAAACACTAAACACTAAACACTCCACTACACTAAACACTAAACACTAAACACTAAACACTCCACTACACTACACTAAACACTAAACACTAAACACTCCACTACACTAAACACTAAACACTAAACACTAAACACTCCACTACACTAAACACTAAACACTAAACACTCCACTACACTAAACACTAAACACTCCACTATACTAAACACTAAACACTCCACTACACTAAACACTAAACACTCCACTACACTAAACACTAAACACTCCACTCCACTACACTAAACACTAAACACTTCACTACACTAAACACTAAACACTCCACTACACTAAACACTAAACACTTCACTAAACACTACACTAAACACTCCACTCCACTAAACACTCCACTACACTAAACACTAAACACTCCACTACACTAAACACTAAACACTAAACACTCCACTACACTAAACACTAAACACTCCACTACACTAAACACTAAACACTCCACTACACTAAACACTAAACACTAAACACTCCACTACACTAAACACTAAACACTAAACACTCCACTACACTAAACACTTCACTACACTAAACACTAAACACTCCACTACACTAAACACTAAACACTAAACACTCCACTACCCTAAACACTAAACACTCCACTCCACTACACTAAACACTCCACTCCACTCCACTAAACACTAAACACTCCACTCCACTCCACTAAACACTTCACTCCACTATACTAAACACTAAACACTCCACTACACTAAACACTAAACACTCCACTCCACTACACTAAACACTAAACACTCCACTCCACTAAACACTCCACTCCACTATACTAAACACTAAACACTCCACTACACTAAACACTAAACACTCCACTCCACTACACTAAACACTAAACACTTCACTACACTAAACACTAAACACTCCACTACACTAAACACTAAACACTACACTATACTAAACACTAAACACTCCACTACACTACACTAAACACTTCACTACACTAAACACTAAACACTCCACTACACTAAACACTTCACTACACTAAACACTAAACACTTCACTACACTAAACACTAAACACTCCACTACACTAAACACTAAACACTACACTATACTAAAGACTAAACACTCCACTATACTAAACACTCCACTACACTAAACACTAAACACTTCACTATACTAAACACTAAACACTCCACTACACTAAACACAAAACACTAAACACTTCACTACACTAAACACTCCACTACACTAAACACTCCACTACACTAAACACTCCACTACACTAAACACTCCACTACACTAAACACTTCACTATACTAAACACTCCACTACACTAAACACTAAACACTCCACTACACTAAACACTTCACTACACTAAACACTCCACTACACTAAACACTTCACTATACTAAACACTAAACACTCCACTAAACACTAAACACTAAACACTCCACTACACTAAACACTAAACACTCCACTATACTAAACACTAAACACTAAACACTCCACTACACTAAACACTAAACACTAAACACTCCACTCCACTACACTAAACACTAAACACTCCACTACACTAAACACTAAACACTCCACTACACTAAACACTAAACACTCCACTACACTAAACACTAAACACTCCACTACACTAAACACTCCACTACACTAAACACTAAACACTCCACTACACTAAACACTCCACTACACTAAACACTAAACACTAAACACTCCACTACACTAAACACTAAACACTAAACACTTCACTACACTAAACACTCCACTAAACACTTCACTACACTAAACACTAAACACTCCACTACACTAAACACTCCACTACACTAAACACTAAACACTCCACTACACTAAACACTCCACTACACTAAACAATTCACTACACTAAACACTCCACTACACTAAACACTCCACTACACTAAACACTTCACTACACTAAACACTTCACTACACTAAACACTCCACTCCACTAAACACTAAACACTTAACACTCCACTCCACTAAACACTCCACTAAACATTTCACTACACTAAACACTAAACACTCCACTACACTAAACACTCCACTACACTAAACACTTCACTACACTAAACACTCCACTACACTAAACACTCCACTACACTAAACACTCCACTACACTTAACACTCCACTACACTAAACACTCCACTACACTAAACATTTCACTAAACACTAAACACTCCACTACACTAAACACTTCACTAAACATTTCACTACACTAAACACTCCAGTACAACAAACACTAAACACTTCACTACACTAAACACTAAACACTAAACACTCCACTACACTAAACACTTCACTACACTAAACACTAAACACTCCACTCCACTACACTAAACACTCCACTCCACTACACTAAACACTCCACTACACTAAACACTAAACACTCCACTATACTAAACACTAAACACTCCACTCCACTAAACACTTCACTATACTAAACACTAAACACTCCACTACACTAAACACTAAACACTCCACTATACTAAACACTAAACACTTCACTACACTAAACACTAAACACTCCACTACACTAAACACTCCACTACACTAAACACTAAACACTCCACTCCACTAAACACTCCACTACACTAAACACTAAACACTCCACTACACTAAACACTAAACACTCTACTACACTAAACACTCCACTACACTAAACACTCCACTACACTAAACACTAAACACTAAACACTTCACTACACTAAACACTAAACACTCCACTACACTAAACACTCCACTATACTAAACACTAAACACTTCACTATACTAAACACTAAACACTCCACTACACTAAACACTTCACTACACTAAACACTAAACACTCCACTCCACTAAACACTTCACTACACTAAACACTAAACACTAAACACTCCACTACACTAAACACTTCACTACACTAAACACTAAACACTCCACTACACTAAACACTTCACTACACTAAACACTAAACACTCCACTACACTAAACACTTCACTACACTAAACACTAAACACTAAACACTCCACTACACTAAACACTCCACTACACTAAACACTCCACTACACTAAACACTAAACACTCCACTACACTAAACACTTCACTACACTAAACACTAAACACTAAACACTCCACTACACTAAACACTAAACACTCCACTACACTAAACACTTCACTACACTAAACACTAAACACTTCACTACACTAAACACTAAACACTAAACACTTCACTACACTAAACACTAAACACTTCACTACACTACACTAAACACTAAACACTAAACACTAAACACTCCACTACACTAAACACTAAACACTCCACTACACTAAACACTTCACTACACTAAACACTAAACACTAAACACTCCACTACACTAAACACTAAACACTCCACTACACTAAACACTCCACTACACTAAACACTAAACACTTCACTACACTAAACACTAAACACTCCACTACACTAAACACTCCACTACACTAAACACTAAACACTCCACTATACTAAACACAAAACACTTCACTATACTAAACACTAAACACTCCACTACACTAAACACTTCACTACACTAAACACTAAACACTCCACTACACTAAACACTAAACACTAAACACTCCACTACACTAAACACTCCACTACACTAAACACTCCAGTATACTAAACACTAAACACTCCACTATACTAAACACTAAACACTTCACTATACTAAACACTAAACACTCCACTACACTAAACACTTCACTACACTAAACACTAAACACTCCACTACACTAAACACTAAACACTAAACACTCCACTACACTAAACACTTCACTACACTAAACACTAAACACTCCACTACACTAAACACTAAACACTCCACTCCACTACACTAAACACTCCACTACACTAAACACTAAACACTAAACACTCCACTACACTAAACACTAAACACTAAACACTCCACTACACTAAACACTTCACTACACTAAACACTAAACACTCCACTCCACTACACTAAACACTCCACTCCACTACACTAAACACTCCACTACACTAAACACTAAACACTCCACTATACTAAACACTAAACACTCCACTCCACTAAACACTTCACTATACTAAACACTAAACACTCCACTACACTAAACACTAAACACTCCACTATACTAAACACTAAACACTTCACTACACTAAACACTAAACACTCCACTACACTAAACACTCCACTACACTAAACACTAAACACTCCACTCCACTAAACACTCCACTACACTAAACACTAAACACTTCACTACACTAAACACTAAACACTAAACACTCCACTCCACTAAACACTTCACTACACTAAACACTAAACACTCCACTCCACTAAACACTCCACTACACTAAACACTAAACACTAAACACTAAACACTAAACACTAAACACTCCACTCCACTAAACACTTCACTACACTAAACACTAAACACTAAACACTAAACACTAAACACTCCACTATACTAAACACTAAACACTTCACTATACTAAACACTAAACACTCCACTACACTACACTAAACACTCCACTACACTAAACACTAAACACTCCACTACACTAAACACTAAACACTCCACTACACTAAACACTAAACACTCCACTCCACTAAACACTCCACTACACTAAACACTCCACTACACTAAACACTAAACACTCCACTCCACTAAACACTCCACTACACTAAACACTCCACTACACTAAACACTAAACACTAAACACTCCACTACACTAAACACTAAACACTCCACTACACTAAACACTAAACACTAAACACTAAACACTCCACTACACTAAACACTAAACACTAAACACTAAACACTAAACACTCCACTACACTAAACACTAAACACTAAACACTAAACACTCCACTACACTAAACACTAAACACTAAACACTCCACTACACTAAACACTAAACACTAAACACTAAACACTCCACTACACTAAACACTAAACACTAAACACTCCACTACACTAAACACTAAACACTCCACTATACTAAACACTAAACACTCCACTACACTAAACACTAAACACTCCACTACACTAAACACTAAACACTCCACTCCACTACACTAAACACTAAACACTTCACTACACTAAACACTAAACACTCCACTACACTAAACACTAAACACTTCACTAAACACTACACTAAACACTCCACTCCACTAAACACTCCACTCCACTAAACACTAAACACTCCACTACACTAAACACTAAACACTAAACACTCCACTACACTAAACACTAAACACTCCACTACACTAAACACTAAACACTCCACTACACTAAACACTAAACACTCCACTACACTAAACACTAAACACTCCACTCCACTACACTAAACACTAAACACTTCACTACACTAAACACTAAACACTCCACTACACTAAACACTAAACACTTCACTAAACACTACACTAAACACTCCACTCCACTAAACACTCCACTACACTAAACACTAAACACTCCACTACACTAAACACTAAACACTAAACACTTCACTACACTAAACACTAAACACTTCACTACACTACACTAAACACTAAACACTAAACACTAAACACTCCACTACACTAAACACTAAACACTCCACTACACTAAACACTTCACTACACTAAACACTAAACACTAAACACTCCACTACACTAAACACTAAACACTCCACTACACTAAACACTCCACTACACTAAACACTAAACACTTCACTACACTAAACACTAAACACTCCACTACACTAAACACTCCACTACACTAAACACTAAACACTCCACTATACTAAACACTAAACACTTCACTACACTAAACACTCCACTACACTACACTAAACACTAAACACTCCACTACACTAAACACTAAACACTAAACACTCCACTACACTAAACACTTCACTACACTAAACACTAAACACTCCACTACACTAAACACTAAACACTAAACACTCCACTACACTAAACACTCCACTACACTAAACACTCCACTATACTAAACACTAAACACTCCACTATACTAAACACTAAACACTTCACTATACTAAACACTAAACACTCCACTACACTAAACACTTCACTACACTAAACACTAAACACTCCACTACACTACACTAAACACTCCACTCCACTAAACACTAAACACTCCACTACACTAAACACTAAACACTAAACACTCCACTACACTAAACACTTCACTACACTAAACACTAAACACTCCACTACACTAAACACTAAACACTCCACTCCACTACACTAAACACTCCACTACACTAAACACTAAACACTCCACTACACTAAACACTAAACACTCCACTACACTAAACACTTCACTACACTAAACACTAAACACTCCACTCCACTACACTAAACACTCCACTCCACTACACTAAACACTCCACTACACTAAACACTAAACACTCCACTATACTAAACACTAAACACTCCACTCCACTAAACACTTCACTATACTAAACACTAAACACTCCACTACACTAAACACTAAACACTCCACTATACTAAACACTAAACACTTCACTACACTAAACACTAAACACTCCACTACACTAAACACTCCACTACACTAAACACTCCACTCCACTAAACACTCCACTACACTAAACACTAAACACTTCACTACACTAAACACTAAACACTAAACACTCCACTCCACTAAACACTTCACTACACTAAACACTAAACACTCCACTCCACTAAACACTCCACTACACTAAACACTAAACACTAAACACTAAACACTAAACACTCCACTCCACTAAACACTTCACTACACTAAACACTAAACACTAAACACTAAACACTAAACACTCCACTATACTAAACACTAAACACTTCACTATACTAAACACTAAACACTCCACTACACTACACTAAACACTCCACTACACTAAACACTAAACACTCCACTACACTAAACACTAAACACTCCACTACACTAAACACTAAACACTCCACTCCACTAAACACTCCACTACACTAAACACTCCACTACACTAAACACTAAACACTCCACTCCACTAAACACTCCACTACACTAAACACTACACTATACTAAACACTACACTAAACACTCCACTACACTAAACACTAAACACTAAACACTCCACTACACTAAACACTAAACACTCCACTACACTAAACACTAAACACTAAACACTAAACACTCCACTACACTAAACACTAAACACTAAACACTAAACACTCCACTACACTAAACACTAAACACTAAACACTAAACACTCCACTACACTAAACACTAAACACTAAACACTCCACTACACTAAACACTAAACACTAAACACTAAACACTCCACTACACTAAACACTAAACACTAAACACTCCACTACACTAAACACTAAACACTCCACTATACTAAACACTAAACACTCCACTACACTAAACACTAAACACTCCACTACACTAAACACTAAACACTCCACTCCACTACACTAAACACTAAACACTTCACTACACTAAACACTAAACACTCCACTACACTACACTAAACACTCCACTACACTAAACACTAAACACTCCACTACACTAAACACTAAACACTCCACTACACTAAACACTAAACACTCCACTCCACTAAACACTCCACTACACTAAACACTCCACTACACTAAACACTAAACACTCCACTCCACTAAACACTCCACTACACTAAACACTCCACTACACTAAACACTAAACACTAAACACTCCACTACACTAAACACTAAACACTCCACTACACTAAACACTAAACACTAAACATTAAACACTCCACTACACTAAACACTAAACACTAAACACTAAACACTAAACACTCCACTACACTAAACACTAAACACTAAACACTAAACACTCCACTACACTAAACACTAAACACTAAACACTCCACTACACTAAACACTAAACACTAAACACTAAACACTCCACTACACTAAACACTAAACACTAAACACTCCACTACACTAAACACTAAACACTCCACTATACTAAACACTAAACACTCCACTACACTAAACACTAAACACTCCACTACACTAAACACTAAACACTCCACTCCACTACACTAAACACTAAACACTTCACTACACTAAACACTAAACACTCCACTACACTAAACACTAAACACTTCACTAAACACTACACTAAACACTCCACTCCACTAAACACTCCACTACACTAAACACTAAACACTCCACTACACTAAACACTAAACACTAAACACTCCACTACACTAAACACTAAACACTCCACTACACTAAACACTAAACACTCCACTACACTAAACACTAAACACTCCACTACACTAAACACTAAACACTCCACTCCACTACACTAAACACTAAACACTTCACTACACTAAACACTAAACACTCCACTACACTAAACACTAAACACTTCACTAAACACTACACTAAACACTCCACTCCACTAAACACTCCACTACACTAAACACTAAACACTCCACTACACTAAACACTAAACACTAAACACTTCACTACACTAAACACTAAACACTTCACTACACTACACTAAACACTAAACACTAAACACTAAACACTCCACTACACTAAACACTAAACACTCCACTACACTAAACACTTCACTACACTAAACACTAAACACTAAACACTCCACTACACTAAACACTAAACACTCCACTACACTAAACACTCCACTACACTAAACACTAAACACTTCACTACACTAAACACTAAACACTCCACTACACTAAACACTCCACTACACAAAACACTAAACACTCCACTATACTAAACACTAAACACTTCACTACACTAAACACTCCACTACACTACACTAAACACTAAACACTCCACTACACTAAACACTAAACACTAAACACTCCACTACACTAAACACTTCACTACACTAAACACTAAACACTCCACTACACTAAACACTAAACACTAAACACTCCACTACACTAAACACTCCACTACACTAAACACTCCACTATACTAAACACTAAACACTCCACTATACTAAACACTAAACACTTCACTATACTAAACACTAAACACTCCACTACACTAAACACTTCACTACACTAAACACTAAACACTCCACTACACTACACTAAACACTCCACTCCACTAAACACTAAACACTCCACTACACTAAACACTAAACACTAAACACTCCACTACACTAAACACTTCACTACACTAAACACTAAACACTCCACTACACTACACTAATAACTCCACTCCACTAAACACTAAACACTTCACTACACTAAACACTAAACACTCCACTACACTAAACACTAAACACTCCACTCCACTACACTAAACACTCCACTACACTAAACACTAAACACTCCACTACACTAAACACTAAACACTAAACACTCCACTACACTAAACACTTCACTACACTAAACACTAAACACTCCACTCCACTACACTAAACACTCCACTCCACTACACTAAACACTCCACTACACTAAACACTAAACACTCCACTATACTAAACACTAAACACTCCACTCCACTAAACACTTCACTATACTAAACACTAAACACTCCACTACACTAAACACTGAACACTCCACTATACTAAACACTAAACACTTCACTACACTAAACACTAAACACTCCACTACACTAAACACTCCACTACACTAAACACTAAACACTCCACTCCACTAAACACTCCACTACACTAAACACTAAACACTTCACTACACTAAACACTAAACACTAAACACTCCACTCCACTAAACACTTCACTACACTAAACACTAAACACTCCACTCCACTAAACACTCCACTACACTAAACACTAAACACTAAACACTAAACACTAAACACTAAACACTCCACTCCACTAAACACTTCACTACACTAAACACTAAACACTAAACACTAAACACTAAACACTCCACTATACTAAACACTAAACACTTCACTATACTAAACACTAAACACTCCACTACACTACACTAAACACTCCACTACACTAAACACTAAACACTCCACTACACTAAACACTAAACACTCCACTACACTAAACACTAAACACTCCACTCCACTAAACACTCCACTACACTAAACACTCCACTACACTAAACACTAAACACTCCACTCCACTAAACACTCCACTACACTAAACACTACTCTATACTAAACACTACACTAAACACTCCACTACACTAAACACTAAACACTAAACACTCCACTACACTAAACACTAAACACTCCACTACACTAAACACTAAACACTAAACACTAAACACTCCACTACACTAAACACTAAACACTAAACACTAAACACTCCACTACACTAAACACTAAACACTAAACACTAAACACTCCACTACACTAAACACTAAACACTAAACACTCCACTACACTAAACACTAAACACTAAACACTAAACACTCCACTACACTAAACACTAAACACTAAACACTCCACTACACTAAACACTAAACACTCCACTATACTAAACACTAAACACTCCACTACACTAAACACTAAACACTCCACTACACTAAACACTAAACACTCCACTCCACTACACTAAACACTAAACACTTCACTACACTAAACACTAAACACTCCACTACACTAAACACTAAACACTTCACTAAACACTACACTAAACACTCCACTCCACTAAACACTCCACTACACTAAACACTAAACACTCCACTACACTAAACACTAAACACTAAACACTCCACTACACTAAACACTAAACACTCCACTACACTAAACACTAAACACTCCACTACACTAAACACTAAACACTAAACACTCCACTACACTAAACACTAAACACTAAACACTCCACTACACTAAACACTTCACTACACTAAACACTAAACACTCCACTACACTAAACACTAAACACTAAACACTCCACTACACTAAACACTAAACACTCCACTCCACTACACTAAACACTCCACTCCACTCCACTAAACACTAAACACTCCACTCCACTCCACTAAACACTTCACTCCACTATACTAAACACTAAACACTCCACTACACTAAACACTAAACACTCCACTCCACTACACTAAACACTAAACACTCCACTCCACTCCACTAAACACTCCACTCCACTATACTAAACACTAAACACTCCACTACACTAAACACTAAACACTCCACTCCACTACACTAAACACTAAACACTTTACTACACTAAACACTAAACACTCCACTACACTAAACACTAAACACTACACTATACTAAACACTAAACACTCCACTACACTACACTAAACACTTCACTACACTAAACACTAAACACTCCACTACACTAAACACTTCACTACACTAAACACTAAACACTTCACTACACTAAACACTAAACACTCCACTACACTAAACACTAAACACTACACTATACTAAACACTAAACACTCCACTATACTAAACACTCCACTACACTAAACACTAAACACTTCACTATACTAAACACTAAACACTCCACTACACTAAACACAAAACACTAAACACTTCACTACACTAAACACTCCACTACACTAAACACTCCACTACACTAAACACTCCACTACACTAAACACTCCACTACACTAAACACTTCACTATACTAAACACTCCACTACACTAAACACTAAACACTCCACTACACTAAACACTTCACTACACTAAACACTCCACTACACTAAACACTTCACTATACTAAACACTAAACACTCCACTAAACACTAAACACTCCACTACACTAAACACTAAACACTCCACTATA
>NW_026601803.1:0-34244 GCF_029448725.1 Salvelinus fontinalis
ACAGAAATAAGCACTTTTCAAAAGCAAGCTCCAAATCATGTTGAAATACAGAAATATGCACTTTTCAAAAACAAGCTCCAAATCATGTTGAAATACAGAAATACACACTTTTCCATAAACAAGCTCTAAATCATGACTGATGCACTCTGTAAGTTAATTTTATTTCAGTACTGTTTAATCAGGATGATAGGAACAATGTGGACAGTTTTCAGCAAGTTGCAACATTGAAATACAGAAATAAACACTTTTCCAAAAACAAGCTCTAAATCGTGTTGAAAACCAGAAATAGGCACTTTTCAAAAACAAGCTCCAAATCATGTTGAAATACAGAAATACACACTTTTCCATAAGCAAGCTCTAAATCATGACTGATGCACTCTGTAAGTTAATTTTATTTCAGTACTGTTTAATCAGGATGATAGGAACACTGTGGACAGTTTTCAGCAAGTTGCAACATTGGAATACAGAAATAAACACTTTTCCAAAAACAAGCTCTAAATCATGTTGAAATACAGAAATAAACACTTTTCAAAAACAAGCTCCAAATCATGTTGAAATACAGAAATAAGCACTTTTCAAAAACAAGCTCCAAATCATGTTGAAATACAGAAATACACACTTTTCCATAAACAAGCTCTAAATCATGACTGATGCACTCTGTAAGTTAATTTTATTTCAGTACTGTTTAATCAGGATGATAGGAACACTGTGGACAGTTTTCAGCAAGTTGCAACATTGGAATACAGAAATATACACTTTTCCAAAAACAAGCTCTAAATCATGTTGAAAAACAGAAATAAACACTTTTCAAAAACAAGCTCCAAATCATGTTGAAAAACAGAAATAAGCACTTTTCAAAAACAAGCTCCAAATCATGTTGAAATACAGAAATACACACTTTTCCATAAACAAGCTCTAAATCATGACTGATGCACTCTGTAAGTTAATTTTATTTCAGTACTGTTTAATCAGGATGATAGGAACACTGTGGACAGTTTTCAGCAAGTTGCAACATTGGAATACAGAAATAAACACTTTTCCAAAAACAAGCTCTAAATCATGTTGAAAACCAGAAATATGCACTTTTCAAAAACAAGCTCCAAATCATGTTGAAATACAGAAATACACACTTTTCCATAAACAAGCTCTAAATCATGACTGATGCACTCTGTAAGTTAATTTTATTTCAGTACTGTTTAATCAGGATGATAGGAACACTGTGGACAGTTTTCAGCAAGTTGCAACATTGGAATACAGAAATAAACACTTTTCCAAAAACAAGCTCTAAATCATGTTGAAAAACAGAAATAAACACTTTTCAAAAACAAGCTCCAAATCATGTTGAAATACAGAAATAAGCACTTTTCAAAAACAAGCTCCAAATCATGTTGAAATACAGAAATACACACTTTTCCATAAACAAGCTCTAAATCATGACTGATGCACTCTGTAAGTTAATTTTATTTCAGTACTGTTTAATCAGGATGATAGGAACACTGTGGACAGTTTTCAGCAAGTTGCAACATTGGAATACAGAAATAAGCACTTTTCCAAAAACAAGCTCTAAATCATGTTGAAAAACAGAAATAAATACTTTTCAAAAACAAGCTCCAAATCATGTTGAAATACAGAAATATGCACTTTTCAAAAACAAGCTCCAAATCATGTTGAAATACAGAAATACACACTTTTCCATAAACAAGCTCTAAATCATGACTGATGCACTCTGTAAGTTAATTTTATTTCAGTACTGTTTAATCAGGATGATAGGAACAATGTGGACAGTTTTCAGCAAGTTGCAACATTGAAATACAGAAATAAACACTTTTCCAAAAACAAGCTCTAAATCGTGTTGAAAACCAGAAATAGGCACTTTTCAAAAAAAAGCTCCAAATCATGTTGAAATACAGAAATACACACTTTTCCATAAGCAAGCTCTAAATCATGACTGATGCACTCTGTAAGTTAATTTTATTTCAGTACTGTTTAATCAGGATGATAGGAACACTGTGGACAGTTTTCAGCAAGTTGCAACATTGGAATACAGAAATAAACACTTTTCCAAAAACAAGCTCTAAATCATGTTGAAAAACAGAAATAAACACTTTTCAAAAACAAGCTCCAAATCATGTTGAAAAACAGAAATAAGCACTTTTCAAAAACAAGCTCCAAATCATGTTGAAATACAGAAATACACACTTTTCCATAAACAAGCTCTAAATCATGACTGATGCACTCTGTAAGTTAATTTTATTTCAGTACTGTTTAATCAGGATGATAGGAACACTGTGGACAGTTTTCAGCAAGTTGCAACATTGGAATACAGAAATAAACACTTTTCCAAAAACAAGCTCTAAATCATGTTGAAATACAGAAATAAGCACTTTTCAAAAACAAGCTCCAAATCATGTTGAAATACAGAAATACACACTTTTCCATAAACAAGCTCTAAATCATGACTGATGCACTCTGTAAGTTAATTTTATTTCAGTACTGTTTAATCAGGATGATAGGAACACTGTGGACAGTTTTCAGCAAGTTGCAACATTGGAATACAGAAATATACACTTTTCCAAAAACAAGCTCTAAATCATGTTGAAAAACAGAAATAAACACTTTTCAAAAACAAGCTCCAAATCATGTTGAAAAACAGAAATAAGCACTTTTCAAAAACAAGCTCCAAATCATGTTGAAATACAGAAATACACACTTTTCCATAAACAAGCTCTAAATCATGACTGATGCACTCTGTAAGTTAATTTTATTTCAGTACTGTTTAATCAGGATGATAGGAACACTGTGGACAGTTTTCAGCAAGTTGCAACATTGGAATACAGAAATAAACACTTTTCCAAAAACAAGCTCTAAATCATGTTGAAATACAGAAATAAACACTTTTCAAAAACAAGCTCCAAATCATGTTGAAATACAGAAATAAGCACTTTTCAAAAACAAGCTCCAAATCATGTTGAAATACAGAAATACACACTTTTCCATAAACAAGCTCTAAATCATGACTGATGCACTCTGTAAGTTAATTTTATTTCAGTACTGTTTAATCAGGATGATAGGAACACTGTGGACAGTTTTCAGCAAGTTGCAACATTGGAATACAGAAATATACACTTTTCCAAAAACAAGCTCTAAATCATGTTGAAAAACAGAAATAAACACTTTTCAAAAACAAGCTCCAAATCATGTTGAAAAACAGAAATAAGCACTTTTCAAAAACAAGCTCCAAATCATGTTGAAATACAGAAATACACACTTTTCCATAAACAAGCTCTAAATCATGACTGATGCACTCTGTAAGTTAATTTTATTTCAGTACTGTTTAATCAGGATGATAGGAACACTGTGGACAGTTTTCAGCAAGTTGCAACATTGGAATACAGAAATAAACACTTTTCCAAAAACAAGCTCTAAATCATGTTGAAAACCAGAAATATGCACTTTTCAAAAACAAGCTCCAAATCATGTTGAAATACAGAAATACACACTTTTCCATAAACAAGCTCTAAATCATGACTGATGCACTCTGTAAGTTAATTTTATTTCAGTACTGTTTAATCAGGATGATAGGAACACTGTGGACAGTTTTCAGCAAGTTGCAACATTGGAATACAGAAATAAACACTTTTCCAAAAACAAGCTCTAAATCATGTTGAAAAACAGAAATAAACACTTTTCAAAAACAAGCTCCAAATCATGTTGAAATACAGAAATAAGCACTTTTCAAAAACAAGCTCCAAATCATGTTGAAATACAGAAATACACACTTTTCCATAAACAAGCTCTAAATCATGACTGATGCACTCTGTAAGTTAATTTTATTTCAGTACTGTTTAATCAGGATGATAGGAACACTGTGGACAGTTTTCAGCAAGTTGCAACATTGGAATACAGAAATAAACACTTTTCCAAAAACAAGCTCTAAATCATGTTGAAAAACAGAAATAAATACTTTTCAAAAACAAGCTCCAAATCATGTTGAAATACAGAAATATGCACTTTTCAAAAACAAGCTCCAAATCATGTTGAAATACAGAAATACACACTTTTCCATAAACAAGCTCTAAATCATGACTGATGCACTCTGTAAGTTAATTTTATTTCAGTACTGTTTAATCAGGATGATAGGAACACTGTGGACAGTTTTCAGCAAGTTGCAACATTGGAATACAGAAATAAACACTTTTCCAAAAACAAGCTCTAAATCGTGTTGAAAACCAGAAATAGGCACTTTTCAAAAAAAAGCTCCAAATCATGTTGAAATACAGAAATACACACTTTTCCATAAGCAAGCTCTAAATCATGACTGATGCACTCTGTAAGTTAATTTTATTTCAGTACTGTTTAATCAGGATGATAGGAACACTGTGGACAGTTTTCAGCAAGTTGCAACATTGGAATACAGAAATAAACACTTTTCCAAAAACAAGCTCTAAATCATGTTGAAATACAGAAATAAACACTTTTCAAAAACAAGCTCCAAATCATGTTGAAATACAGAAATAAGCACTTTTCAAAAACAAGCTCCAAATCATGTTGAAATACAGAAATACACACTTTTCCATAAACAAGCTCTAAATCATGACTGATGCACTCTGTAAGTTAATTTTATTTCAGTACTGTTTAATCAGGATGATAGGAACACTGTGGACAGTTTTCAGCAAGTTGCAACATTGGAATACAGAAATATACACTTTTCCAAAAACAAGCTCTAAATCATGTTGAAAAACAGAAATAAACACTTTTCAAAAACAAGCTCCAAATCATGTTGAAAAACAGAAATAAGCACTTTTCAAAAACAAGCTCCAAATCATGTTGAAATACAGAAATACACACTTTTCCATAAACAAGCTCTAAATCATGACTGATGCACTCTGTAAGTTAATTTTATTTCAGTACTGTTTAATCAGGATGATAGGAACACTGTGGACAGTTTTCAGCAAGTTGCAACATTGGAATACAGAAATAAACACTTTTCCAAAAACAAGCTCTAAATCATGTTGAAAACCAGAAATATGCACTTTTCAAAAACAAGCTCCAAATCATGTTGAAATACAGAAATACACACTTTTCCATAAACAAGCTCTAAATCATGACTGATGCACTCTGTAAGTTAATTTTATTTCAGTACTGTTTAATCAGGATGATAGGAACACTGTGGACAGTTTTCAGCAAGTTGCAACATTGGAATACAGAAATAAACACTTTTCCAAAAACAAGCTCTAAATCATGTTGAAAAACAGAAATAAACACTTTTCAAAAACAAGCTCCAAATCATGTTGAAATACAGAAATAAGCACTTTTCAAAAACAAGCTCCAAATCATGTTGAAATACAGAAATACACACTTTTCCATAAACAAGCTCTAAATCATGACTGATGCACTCTGTAAGTTAATTTTATTTCAGTACTGTTTAATCAGGATGATAGGAACACTGTGGACAGTTTTCAGCAAGTTGCAACATTGGAATACAGAAATAAACACTTTTCCAAAAACAAGCTCTAAATCATGTTGAAAAACAGAAATAAATACTTTTCAAAAACAAGCTCCAAATCATGTTGAAATACAGAAATAAGCACTTTTCAAAAACAAGCTCCAAATCATGTTGAAATACAGAAACACACACTTTTCCATAAACTAGCTCTAAATCATGACTGATGCACTCTGTAAGTTAATTTTATTTCAGTACTGTTTAATCAGGATGATAGGAACACTGTGGACAGTTTTCAGCAAGTTGCAACATTGGAATACAGAAATAAACACTTTTCCAAAAACAAGCTCTAAATCATGTTGAAATCCAGAAATAGGCACTTTTCAAAAAAAAGCTCCAAATCATGTTGAAATACAGAAATACACACTTTTCCATAAACAAGCTCTAAATCATGACTGATGCACTCTGTAAGTTAATTTTATTTCAGTACTGTTTAATCAGGATGATAGGAACACTGTGGACAGTTTTCAGCAAGTTGCAACATTGGAATACAGAAATAAACACTTTTCCAAAAACAAGCTCTAAATCATGTTGAAAACCAGAAATATGCACTTTTCAAAAACAAGCTCCAAATCATGTTGAAATACAGAAATACACACTTTTCCATAAACAAGCTCTAAATCATGACTGATGCACTCTGTAAGTTAATTTTATTTCAGTACTGTTTAATCAGGATGATAGGAACACTGTGGACAGTTTTCAGCAAGTTGCAACATTGGAATACAGAAATAAACACTTTTCCAAAAACAAGCTCTAAATCATGTTGAAAAACAGAAATAAACACTTTTCAAAAACAAGCTCCAAATCATGTTGAAATACAGAAATAAGCACTTTTCAAAAACAAGCTCCAAATCATGTTGAAATACAGAAATACACACTTTTCCATAAACAAGCTCTAAATCATGACTGATGCACTCTGTAAGTTAATTTTATTTCAGTACTGTTTAATCAGGATGATAGGAACACTGTGGACAGTTTTCAGCAAGTTGCAACATTGGAATACAGAAATAAACACTTTTCCAAAAACAAGCTCTAAATCATGTTGAAATACAGAAATAAACACTTTTCAAAAACAAGCTCCAAATCATGTTGAAATACAGAAATAAGCACTTTTCAAAAACAAGCTCCAAATCATGTTGAAATACAGAAATACACACTTTTCCATAAACAAGCTCTAAATCATGACTGATGCACTCTGTAAGTTAATTTTATTTCAGTACTGTTTAATCAGGATGATAGGAACACTGTGGACAGTTTTCAGCAAGTTGCAACATTGGAATACAGAAATAAACACTTTTCCAAAAACAAGCTCTAAATCATGTTGAAAAACAGAAATAAACACTTTTCAAAAACAAGCTCCAAATCATGTTGAAATACAGAAATAAGCACTTTTCAAAAACAAGCTCCAAATCATGTTGAAATACAGAAATACACACTTTTCCATAAACAAGCTCTAAATCATGACTGATGCACTCTGTAAGTTAATTTTATTTCAGTACTGTTTAATCAGGATGATAGGAACACTGTGGACAGTTTTCAGCAAGTTGCAACATTGGAATACAGAAATAAACACTTATCCAAAAACAAGCTCTAAATCGTGTTGAGAAACAGAAATAAGCACTTTTCAAAAGCAAGCTCCAAATCATGTTGAAATACAGAAATATGCACTTTTCAAAAACAAGCTCCAAATCATGTTGAAATACAGAAATACACACTTTTCCATAAACAAGCTCTAAATCATGACTGATGCACTCTGTAAGTTAATTTTATTTCAGTACTGTTTAATCAGGATGATAGGAACACTGTGGACAGTTTTCAGCAAGTTGCAACATTGGAATACAGAAATAAACACTTTTCCAAAAACAAGCTCTAAATCGTGTTGAAAACCAGAAATAGGCACTTTTCAAAAAAAAGCTCCAAATCATGTTGAAATACAGAAATACACACTTTTCCATAAACAAGCTCTAAATCATGACTGATGCACTCTGTAAGTTAATTTTATTTCAGTACTGTTTAATCAGGATGATAGGAACACTGTGGACAGTTTTCAGCAAGTTGCAACATTGGAATACAGAAATAAACACTTTTCCAAAAACAAGCTCTAAATCATGTTGAAATACAGAAATAAACACTTTTCAAAAACAAGCTCCAAATCATGTTGAAATACAGAAATAAGCACTTTTCAAAAACAAGCTCCAAATCATGTTGAAATACAGAAATACACACTTTTCCATAAACAAGCTCTAAATCATGACTGATGCACTCTGTAAGTTAATTTTATTTCAGTACTGTTTAATCAGGATGATAGGAACACTGTGGACAGTTTTCAGCAAGTTGCAACATTGGAATACAGAAATATACACTTTTCCAAAAACAAGCTCTAAATCATGTTGAAAAACAGAAATAAACACTTTTCAAAAACAAGCTCCAAATCATGTTGAAAAACAGAAATAAGCACTTTTCAAAAACAAGCTCCAAATCATGTTGAAATACAGAAATACACACTTTTCCATAAACAAGCTCTAAATCATGACTGATGCACTCTGTAAGTTAATTTTATTTCAGTACTGTTTAATCAGGATGATAGGAACACTGTGGACAGTTTTCAGCAAGTTGCAACATTGGAATACAGAAATAAACACTTTTCCAAAAACAAGCTCTAAATCATGTTGAAAACCAGAAATATGCACTTTTCAAAAACAAGCTCCAAATCATGTTGAAATACAGAAATACACACTTTTCCATAAACAAGCTCTAAATCATGACTGATGCACTCTGTAAGTTAATTTTATTTCAGTACTGTTTAATCAGGATGATAGGAACACTGTGGACAGTTTTCAGCAAGTTGCAACATTGGAATACAGAAATAAACACTTTTCCAAAAACAAGCTCTAAATCATGTTGAAAAACAGAAATAAATACTTTTCAAAAACAAGCTCCAAATCATGTTGAAATACAGAAATAAGCACTTTTCAAAAACAAGCTCCAAATCATGTTGAAATACAGAAACACACACTTTTCCATAAACTAGCTCTAAATCATGACTGATGCACTCTGTAAGTTAATTTTATTTCAGTACTGTTTAATCAGGATGATAGGAACACTGTGGACAGTTTTCAGCAAGTTGCAACATTGGAATACAGAAATAAACACTTTTCCAAAAACAAGCTCTAAATCATGTTGAAATCCAGAAATAGGCACTTTTCAAAAAAAAGCTCCAAATCATGTTGAAATACAGAAATACACACTTTTCCATAAACAAGCTCTAAATCATGACTGATGCACTCTGTAAGTTAATTTTATTTCAGTACTGTTTAATCAGGATGATAGGAACACTGTGGACAGTTTTCAGCAAGTTGCAACATTGGAATACAGAAATAAACACTTATCCAAAAACAAGCTCTAAATCGTGTTGAGAAACAGAAATAAGCATTTTTCAAAAGCAAGCTCCAAATCATGTTGAAATACAGAAATATGCACTTTTCAAAAACAAGCTCCAAATCATGTTGAAATACAGAAATACACACTTTTCCATAAACAAGCTCTAAATCATGACTGATGCACTCTGTAAGTTAATTTTATTTCAGTACTGTTTAATCAGGATGATAGGAACACTGTGGACAGTTTTCAGCAAGTTGCAACATTGGAATACAGAAATAAACACTTTTCCAAAAACAAGCTCTAAATCATGTTGAAAAACAGAAATAAATACTTTTCAAAAACAAGCTCCAAATCATGTTGAAATACAGAAATAAGCACTTTTCAAAAACAAGCTCCAAATCATGTTGAAATACAGAAACACACACTTTTCCATAAACTAGCTCTAAATCATGACTGATGCACTCTGTAAGTTAATTTTATTTCAGTACTGTTTAATCAGGATGATAGGAACACTGTGGACAGTTTTCAGCAAGTTGCAACATTGGAATACAGAAATAAACACTTTTCCAAAAACAAGCTCTAAATCATGTTGAAAACCAGAAATAGGCACTTTTCAAAAAAAAGCTCCAAATCATGTTGAAATACAGAAATACACACTTTTCCATAAACAAGCTCTAAATCATGACTGATGCACTCTGTAAGTTAATTTTATTTCAGTACTGTTTAATCAGGATGATAGGAACACTGTGGACAGTTTTCAGCAAGTTGCAACATTGGAATACAGAAATAAACACTTTTCCAAAAACAAGCTCTAAATCATGTTGAAATACAGAAATAAACACTTTTCAAAAACAAGCTCCAAATCATGTTGAAATACAGAAATAAGCACTTTTCAAAAACAAGCTCCAAATCATGTTGAAATACAGAAATACACACTTTTCCATAAACAAGCTCTAAATCATGACTGATGCACTCTGTAAGTTAATTTTATTTCAGTACTGTTTAATCAGGATGATAGGAACACTGTGGACAGTTTTCAGCAAGTTGCAACATTGGAATACAGAAATATACACTTTTCCAAAAACAAGCTCTAAATCATGTTGAAAAACAGAAATAAACACTTTTCAAAAACAAGCTCCAAATCATGTTGAAAAACAGAAATAAGCACTTTTCAAAAACAAGCTCCAAATCATGTTGAAATACAGAAATACACACTTTTCCATAAACAAGCTCTAAATCATGACTGATGCACTCTGTAAGTTAATTTTATTTCAGTACTGTTTAATCAGGATGATAGGAACACTGTGGACAGTTTTCAGCAAGTTGCAACATTGGAATACAGAAATAAACACTTTTCCAAAAACAAGCTCTAAATCATGTTGAAAACCAGAAATATGCACTTTTCAAAAACAAGCTCCAAATCATGTTGAAATACAGAAATACACACTTTTCCATAAACAAGCTCTAAATCATGACTGATGCACTCTGTAAGTTAATTTTATTTCAGTACTGTTTAATCAGGATGATAGGAACACTGTGGACAGTTTTCAGCAAGTTGCAACATTGGAATACAGAAATAAACACTTTTCCAAAAACAAGCTCTAAATCATGTTGAAAAACAGAAATAAATACTTTTCAAAAACAAGCTCCAAATCATGTTGAAATACAGAAATAAGCACTTTTCAAAAACAAGCTCCAAATCATGTTGAAATACAGAAACACACACTTTTCCATAAACTAGCTCTAAATCATGACTGATGCACTCTGTAAGTTAATTTTATTTCAGTACTGTTTAATCAGGATGATAGGAACACTGTGGACAGTTTTCAGCAAGTTGCAACATTGGAATACAGAAATAAACACTTTTCCAAAAACAAGCTCTAAATCATGTTGAAAACCAGAAATAGGCACTTTTCAAAAAAAAGCTCCAAATCATGTTGAAATACAGAAATACACACTTTTCCATAAACAAGCTCTAAATCATGACTGATGCACTCTGTAAGTTAATTTTATTTCAGTACTGTTTAATCAGGATGATAGGAACACTGTGGACAGTTTTCAGCAAGTTGCAACATTGGAATACAGAAATAAACACTTTTCCAAAAACAAGCTCTAAATCATGTTGAAAAACAGAAATAAACACTTTTCAAAAACAAGCTCCAAATCATGTTGAAATACAGAAATAAGCACTTTTCAAAAACAAGCTCCAAATCATGTTGAAATACAGAAATACACACTTTTCCATAAACAAGCTCTAAATCATGACTGATGCACTCTGTAAGTTAATTTTATTTCAGCACTGTTTAATCAGGATGATAGGAACACTGTGGACAGTTTTCAGCAAGTTGCAACATTGGAATACAGAAATAAACACTTATCCAAAAACAAGCTCTAAATCGTGTTGAGAAACAGAAATAAGCACTTTTCAAAAGCAAGCTCCAAATCATGTTGAAATACAGAAATATGCACTTTTCAAAAACAAGCTCCAAATCATGTTGAAATACAGAAATACACACTTTTCCATAAACAAGCTCTAAATCATGACTGATGCACTCTGTAAGTTAATTTTATTTCAGTACTGTTTAATCAGGATGATAGGAACACTGTGGACAGTTTTCAGCAAGTTGCAACATTGGAATACAGAAATAAACACTTTTCCAAAAACAAGCTCTAAATCATGTTGAAAACCAGAAATATGCACTTTTCAAAAACAAGCTCCAAATCATGTTGAAATACAGAAATACACACTTTTCCATAAACAAGCTCTAAATCATGACTGATGCACTCTGTAAGTTAATTTTATTTCAGTACTGTTTAATCAGGATGATAGGAACACTGTGGACAGTTTTCAGCAAGTTGCAACATTGGAATACAGAAATAAACACTTTTCCAAAAACAAGCTCTAAATCATGTTGAAAACCAGAAATATGCACTTTTCAAAAACAAGCTCCAAATCATGTTGAAATACAGAAACACACACTTTTCCATAAACTAGCTCTAAATCATGACTGATGCACTCTGTAAGTTAATTTTATTTCAGTACTGTTTAATCAGGATGATAGGAACACTGTGGACAGTTTTCAGCAAGTTGCAACATTGGAATACAGAAATAAACACTTTTCCAAAAACAAGCTCTAAATCATGTTGAAAACCAGAAATAGGCACTTTTCAAAAAAAAGCTCCAAATCATGTTGAAATACAGAAATACACACTTTTCCATAAACAAGCTCTAAATCATGACTGATGCACTCTGTAAGTTAATTTTATTTCAGTACTGTTTAATCAGGATGATAGGAACACTGTGGACAGTTTTCAGCAAGTTGCAACATTGGAATACAGAAATAAACACTTTTCCAAAAACAAGCTCTAAATCATGTTGAAAAACAGAAATAAACACTTTTCAAAAACAAGCTCCAAATCATGTTGAAATACAGAAATAAGCACTTTTCAAAAACAAGCTCCAAATCATGTTGAAATACAGAAATACACACTTTTCCATAAACAAGCTCTAAATCATGACTGATGCACTCTGTAAGTTAATTTTATTTCAGCACTGTTTAATCAGGATGATAGGAACACTGTGGACAGTTTTCAGCAAGTTGCAACATTGGAATACAGAAATAAACACTTATCCAAAAACAAGCTCTAAATCGTGTTGAGAAACAGAAATAAGCACTTTTCAAAAGCAAGCTCCAAATCATGTTGAAATACAGAAATATGCACTTTTCAAAAACAAGCTCCAAATCATGTTGAAATACAGAAATACACACTTTTCCATAAACAAGCTCTAAATCATGACTGATGCACTCTGTAAGTTAATTTTATTTCAGTACTGTTTAATCAGGATGATAGGAACACTGTGGACAGTTTTCAGCAAGTTGCAACATTGGAATACAGAAATAAACACTTTTCCAAAAACAAGCTCTAAATCATGTTGAAAACCAGAAATATGCACTTTTCAAAAACAAGCTCCAAATCATGTTGAAATACAGAAATACACACTTTTCCATAAACAAGCTCTAAATCATGACTGATGCACTCTGTAAGTTAATTTTATTTCAGTACTGTTTAATCAGGATGATAGGAACACTGTGGACAGTTTTCAGCAAGTTGCAACATTGGAATACAGAAATAAACACTTTTCCAAAAACAAGCTCTAAATCATGTTGAAAACCAGAAATATGCACTTTTCAAAAACAAGCTCCAAATCATGTTGAAATACAGAAATACACACTTTTCCATAAACAAGCTCTAAATCATGACTGATGCACTCTGTAAGTTAATTTTATTTCAGTACTGTTTAATCAGGATGATAGGAACACTGTGGACAGTTTTCAGCAAGTTGCAACATTGGAATACAGAAATAAACACTTTTCCAAAAACAAGCTCTAAATCATGTTGAAAAACAGAAATAAATACTTTTCAAAAACAAGCTCCAAATCATGTTGAAATACAGAAATAAGCACTTTTCAAAAACAAGCTCCAAATCATGTTGAAATACAGAAACACACACTTTTCCATAAACTAGCTCTAAATCATGACTGATGCACTCTGTAAGTTAATTTTATTTCAGTACTGTTTAATCAGGATGATAGGAACACTGTGGACAGTTTTCAGCAAGTTGCAACATTGGAATACAGAAATAAACACTTTTCCAAAAACAAGCTCTAAATCATGTTGAAATCCAGAAATAGGCACTTTTCAAAAAAAAGCTCCAAATCATGTTGAAATACAGAAATACACACTTTTCCATAAACAAGCTCTAAATCATGACTGATGCACTCTGTAAGTTAATTTTATTTCAGTACTGTTTCATCAGGATGATAGGAACACTGTGGACAGTTTTCAGCAAGTTGCAACATTGGAATACAGAAATAAACACTTATCCAAAAACAAGCTCTAAATCGTGTTGAGAAACAGAAATAAGCACTTTTCAAAAGCAAGCTCCAAATCATGTTGAAATACAGAAATATGCACTTTTCAAAAACAAGCTCCAAATCATGTTGAAATACAGAAGTACACACTTTTCCATAAACAAGCTCTAAATCATGACTGATGCACTCTGTAAGTTAATTTTATTTCAGTACTGTTTAATCAGGATGATAGGAACACTGTGGACAGTTTTCAGCAAGTTGCAACATTGGAATACAGAAATAAACACTTTTCCAAAAACAAGCTCTAAATCATGTTGAAAACCAGAAATAGGCACTTTTCAAAAAAAAGCTCCAAATCATGTTGAAATACAGAAATACACACTTTTCCATAAACAAGCTCTAAATCATGACTGATGCACTCTGTAAGTTAATTTTATTTCAGTACTGTTTAATCAGGATGATAGGAACACTGTGGACAGTTTTCAGCAAGTTGCAACATTGGAATACAGAAATAAACACTTTTCCAAAAACAAGCTCTAAATCATGTTGAAAAACAGAAATAAACACTTTTCAAAAACAAGCTCCAAATCATGTTGAAATACAGAAATAAGCACTTTTCAAAAACAAGCTCCAAATCATGTTGAAATACAGAAATACACACTTTTCCATAAACAAGCTCTAAATCATGACTGATGCACTCTGTAAGTTAATTTTATTTCAGCACTGTTTAATCAGGATGATAGGAACACTGTGGACAGTTTTCAGCAAGTTGCAACATTGGAATACAGAAATAAACACTTATCCAAAAACAAGCTCTAAATCGTGTTGAGAAACAGAAATAAGCACTTTTCAAAAGCAAGCTCCAAATCATGTTGAAATACAGAAATATGCACTTTTCAAAAACAAGCTCCAAATCATGTTGAAATACAGAAATACACACTTTTCCATAAACAAGCTCTAAATCATGACTGATGCACTCTGTAAGTTAATTTTATTTCAGTACTGTTTAATCAGGATGATAGGAACACTGTGGACAGTTTTCAGCAAGTTGCAACATTGGAATACAGAAATAAACACTTTTCCAAAAACAAGCTCTAAATCATGTTGAAAACCAGAAATATGCACTTTTCAAAAACAAGCTCCAAATCATGTTGAAATACAGAAATACACACTTTTCCATAAACAAGCTCTAAATCATGACTGATGCACTCTGTAAGTTAATTTTATTTCAGTACTGTTTAATCAGGATGATAGGAACACTGTGGACAGTTTTCAGCAAGTTGCAACATTGGAATACAGAAATAAACACTTTTCCAAAAACAAGCTCTAAATCATGTTGAAAACCAGAAATATGCACTTTTCAAAAACAAGCTCCAAATCATGTTGAAATACAGAAACACACACTTTTCCATAAACTAGCTCTAAATCATGACTGATGCACTCTGTAAGTTAATTTTATTTCAGTACTGTTTAATCAGGATGATAGGAACACTGTGGACAGTTTTCAGCAAGTTGCAACATTGGAATACAGAAATAAACACTTTTCCAAAAACAAGCTCTAAATCATGTTGAAAACCAGAAATAGGCACTTTTCAAAAAAAAGCTCCAAATCATGTTGAAATACAGAAATACACACTTTTCCATAAACAAGCTCTAAATCATGACTGATGCACTCTGTAAGTTAATTTTATTTCAGTACTGTTTAATCAGGATGATAGGAACACTGTGGACAGTTTTCAGCAAGTTGCAACATTGGAATACAGAAATAAACACTTTTCCAAAAACAAGCTCTAAATCATGTTGAAAAACAGAAATAAACACTTTTCAAAAACAAGCTCCAAATCATGTTGAAATACAGAAATAAGCACTTTTCAAAAACAAGCTCCAAATCATGTTGAAATACAGAAATACACACTTTTCCATAAACAAGCTCTAAATCATGACTGATGCACTCTGTAAGTTAATTTTATTTCAGCACTGTTTAATCAGGATGATAGGAACACTGTGGACAGTTTTCAGCAAGTTGCAACATTGGAATACAGAAATAAACACTTATCCAAAAACAAGCTCTAAATCGTGTTGAGAAACAGAAATAAGCACTTTTCAAAAGCAAGCTCCAAATCATGTTGAAATACAGAAATATGCACTTTTCAAAAACAAGCTCCAAATCATGTTGAAATACAGAAATACACACTTTTCCATAAACAAGCTCTAAATCATGACTGATGCACTCTGTAAGTTAATTTTATTTCAGTACTGTTTAATCAGGATGATAGGAACACTGTGGACAGTTTTCAGCAAGTTGCAACATTGGAATACAGAAATAAACACTTTTCCAAAAACAAGCTCTAAATCATGTTGAAAACCAGAAATATGCACTTTTCAAAAACAAGCTCCAAATCATGTTGAAATACAGAAATACACACTTTTCCATAAACAAGCTCTAAATCATGACTGATGCACTCTGTAAGTTAATTTTATTTCAGTACTGTTTAATCAGGATGATAGGAACACTGTGGACAGTTTTCAGCAAGTTGCAACATTGGAATACAGAAATAAACACTTTTCCAAAAACAAGCTCTAAATCATGTTGAAAACCAGAAATATGCACTTTTCAAAAACAAGCTCCAAATCATGTTGAAATACAGAAATACACACTTTTCCATAAACAAGCTCTAAATCATGACTGATGCACTCTGTAAGTTAATTTTATTTCAGTACTGTTTAATCAGGATGATAGGAACACTGTGGACAGTTTTCAGCAAGTTGCAACATTGGAATACAGAAATAAACACTTTTCCAAAAACAAGCTCTAAATCATGTTGAAAACCAGAAATATGCACTTTTCAAAAACAAGCTCCAAATCATGTTGAAATACAGAAACACACACTTTTCCATAAACTAGCTCTAAATCATGACTGATGCACTCTGTAAGTTAATTTTATTTCAGTACTGTTTAATCAGGATGATAGGAACACTGTGGACAGTTTTCAGCAAGTTGCAACATTGGAATACAGAAATAAACACTTTTCCAAAAACAAGCTCTAAATCATGTTGAAAACCAGAAATAGGCACTTTTCAAAAAAAAGCTCCAAATCATGTTGAAATACAGAAATACACACTTTTCCATAAACAAGCTCTAAATCATGACTGATGCACTCTGTAAGTTAATTTTATTTCAGTACTGTTTAATCAGGATGATAGGAACACTGTGGACAGTTTTCAGCAAGTTGCAACATTGGAATACAGAAATAAACACTTTTCCAAAAACAAGCTCTAAATCATGTTGAAAAACAGAAATAAACACTTTTCAAAAACAAGCTCCAAATCATGTTGAAATACAGAAATAAGCACTTTTCAAAAACAAGCTCCAAATCATGTTGAAATACAGAAATACACACTTTTCCATAAACAAGCTCTAAATCATGACTGATGCACTCTGTAAGTTAATTTTATTTCAGCACTGTTTAATCAGGATGATAGGAACACTGTGGACAGTTTTCAGCAAGTTGCAACATTGGAATACAGAAATAAACACTTATCCAAAAACAAGCTCTAAATCGTGTTGAGAAACAGAAATAAGCACTTTTCAAAAGCAAGCTCCAAATCATGTTGAAATACAGAAATATGCACTTTTCAAAAACAAGCTCCAAATCATGTTGAAATACAGAAATACACACTTTTCCATAAACAAGCTCTAAATCATGACTGATGCACTCTGTAAGTTAATTTTATTTCAGTACTGTTTAATCAGGATGATAGGAACACTGTGGACAGTTTTCAGCAAGTTGCAACATTGGAATACAGAAATAAACACTTTTCCAAAAACAAGCTCTAAATCATGTTGAAAACCAGAAATATGCACTTTTCAAAAACAAGCTCCAAATCATGTTGAAATACAGAAATACACACTTTTCCATAAACAAGCTCTAAATCATGACTGATGCACTCTGTAAGTTAATTTTATTTCAGTACTGTTTAATCAGGATGATAGGAACACTGTGGACAGTTTTCAGCAAGTTGCAACATTGGAATACAGAAATAAACACTTTTCCAAAAACAAGCTCTAAATCATGTTGAAAACCAGAAATATGCACTTTTCAAAAACAAGCTCCAAATCATGTTGAAATACAGAAATACACACTTTTCCATAAACAAGCTCTAAATCATGACTGATGCACTCTGTAAGTTAATTTTATTTCAGTACTGTTTAATCAGGATGATAGGAACACTGTGGACAGTTTTCAGCAAGTTGCAACATTGGAATACAGAAATAAACACTTTTCCAAAAACAAGCTCTAAATCATGTTGAAAAACAGAAATAAATACTTTTCAAAAACAAGCTCCAAATCATGTTGAAATACAGAAATAAGCACTTTTCAAAAACAAGCTCCAAATCATGTTGAAATACAGAAACACACACTTTTCCATAAACTAGCTCTAAATCATGACTGATGCACTCTGTAAGTTAATTTTATTTCAGTACTGTTTAATCAGGATGATAGGAACACTGTGGACAGTTTTCAGCAAGTTGCAACATTGGAATACAGAAATAAACACTTTTCCAAAAACAAGCTCTAAATCATGTTGAAAACCAGAAATATGCACTTTTCAAAAACAAGCTCCAAATCATGTTGAAATACAGAAATACACACTTTTCCATAAACAAGCTCTAAATCATGACTGACGCACTCTGTAAGTTAATTTTATTTCAGTACTGTTTAATCAGGATGATAGGAACACTGTGGACAGTTTTCAGCAAGTTGCAACATTGGAATACAGAAATAAACACTTTTCCAAAAACAAGCTCTAAATCATGTTGAAAACCAGAAATAAGCACTTTTCAAAAACAAGCTCCAAATCATGTTGAAATACAGAAATACACACTTTTCCATAAACAAGCTCTAAATCATGACTGATGCACTCTGTAAGTTAATTTTATTTCAGTACTGTTTAATCAGGATGATATGAACACTGTGGACAGTTTTCAGCAAGTTGCAACATTGGAATACAGAAATATACACTTTTCCAAAAACAAGCTCTAAATCATGTTGAAAAACAGAAATAAACACTTTTCAAAAACAAGCTCCAAATCATGTTGAAATACAGAAATAAGCACTTTTCAAAAACAAGCTCCAAATCATGTTGAAATACAGAAACACACACTTTTCCATAAACTAGCTCTAAATCATGACTGATGCACTCTGTAAGTTAATTTTATTTCAGTACTGTTTAATCAGGATGATAGGAACACTGTGGACAGTTTTCAGCAAGTTGTAACATTGGAATACAGAAATAAACACTTTTCCAAAAACAAGCTCTAAATCATGTTGAAATCCAGAAATAGGCACTTTTCAAAAAAAAGCTCCAAATCATGTTGAAATACAGAAATACACACTTTTCCATAAACAAGCTCTAAATCATGACTGATGCACTCTGTAAGTTAATTTTATTTCAGTACTGTTTCATCAGGATGATAGGAACACTGTGGACAGTTTTCAGCAAGTTGCAACATTGGAATACAGAAATAAACACTTATCCAAAAACAAGCTCTAAATCGTGTTGAGAAACAGAAATAAGCACTTTTCAAAAGCAAGCTCCAAATCATGTTGAAATACAGAAATATGCACTTTTTCAAAAACAAGCTCCAAATCATGTTGAAATACAGAAGTACACACTTTTCCATAAACAAGCTCTAAATCATGACTGATGCACTCTGTAAGTTAATTTTATTTCAGTACTGTTTAATCAGGATGATAGGAACACTGTGGACAGTTTTCAGCAAGTTGCAACATTGGAATACAGAAATAAACACTTTTCCAAAAACAAGCTCTAAATCGTGTTGAAAACCAGAAATAGGCACTTTTCAAAAAAAAGCTCCAAATCATGTTGAAATACAGAAATACACACTTTTCCATAAACAAGCTCTAAATCATGACTGATGCACTCTGTAAGTTAATTTTATTTCAGTACTGTTTAATCAGGATGATAGGAACACTGTGGACAGTTTTCAGCAAGTTGCAACATTGGAATACAGAAATAAACACTTTTCCAAAAACAAGCTCTAAATCATGTTGAAATACAGAAATAAACACTTTTCAAAAACAAGCTCCAAATCATGTTGAAATACAGAAATAAGCACTTTTCAAAAACAAGCTCCAAATCATGTTGAAATACAGAAACACACACTTTTCCATAAACAAGCTCTAAATCATGACTGATGCACTCTGTAAGTTAATTTTATTTCAGTACTGTTTAATCAGGATGATAGGAACACTGTGGACAGTTTTCAGCAAGTTGCAACATTGGAATACAGAAATAAACACTTTTCCAAAAACAAGCTCTAAATCATGTTGAAAACCAGAAATATGCACTTTTCAAAAACAAGCTCCAAATCATGTTGAAATACAGAAATACACACTTTTCCATAAACAAGCTCTAAATCATGACTGATGCACTCTGTAAGTTAATTTTATTTCAGTACTGTTTAATCAGGATGATAGGAACACTGTGGACAGTTTTCAGCAAGTTGCAACATTGGAATACAGAAATAAACACTTTTCCAAAAACAAGCTCTAAATCATGTTGAAAACCAGAAATATGCACTTTTCAAAAACAAGCTCCAAATCATGTTGAAATACAGAAATACACACTTTTCCATAAACAAGCTCTAAATCATGACTGACGCACTCTGTAAGTTAATTTTATTTCAGTACTGTTTAATCAGGATGATAGGAACACTGTGGACAGTTTTCAGCAAGTTGCAACATTGGAATACAGAAATAAACACTTTTCCAAAAACAAGCTCTAAATCATGTTGAAAACCAGAAATAAGCACTTTTCAAAAACAAGCTCCAAATCATGTTGAAATACAGAAATACACACTTTTCCATAAACAAGCTCTAAATCATGACTGATGCACTCTGTAAGTTAATTTTATTTCAGTACTGTTTAATCAGGATGATATGAACACTGTGGACAGTTTTCAGCAAGTTGCAACATTGGAATACAGAAATATACACTTTTCCAAAAACAAGCTCTAAATCATGTTGAAAAACAGAAATAAACACTTTTCAAAAACAAGCTCCAAATCATGTTGAAATACAGAAATAAGCACTTTTCAAAAACAAGCTCCAAATCATGTTGAAATACAGAAACACACACTTTTCCATAAACTAGCTCTAAATCATGACTGATGCACTCTGTAAGTTAATTTTATTTCAGTACTGTTTAATCAGGATGATAGGAACACTGTGGACAGTTTTCAGCAAGTTGTAACATTGGAATACAGAAATAAACACTTTTCCAAAAACAAGCTCTAAATCATGTTGAAAACCAGAAATAGGCACTTTTCAAAAAAAAGCTCCAAATCATGTTGAAATACAGAAATACACACTTTTCCATAAACAAGCTCTAAATCATGACTGATGCACTCTGTAAGTTAATTTTATTTCAGTACTGTTTCATCAGGATGATAGGAACACTGTGGACAGTTTTCAGCAAGTTGCAACATTGGAATACAGAAATAAACACTTATCCAAAAACAAGCTCTAAATCGTGTTGAGAAACAGAAATAAGCACTTTTCAAAAGCAAGCTCCAAATCATGTTGAAATACAGAAATATGCACTTTTCAAAAACAAGCTCCAAATCATGTTGAAATACAGAAGTACACACTTTTCCATAAACAAGCTCTAAATCATGACTGATGCACTCTGTAAGTTAATTTTATTTCAGTACTGTTTAATCAGGATGATAGGAACACTGTGGACAGTTTTCAGCAAGTTGCAACATTGGAATACAGAAATAAACACTTTTCCAAAAACAAGCTCTAAATCGTGTTGAAAACCAGAAATAGGCACTTTTCAAAAAAAAGCTCCAAATCATGTTGAAATACAGAAATACACACTTTTCCATAAACAAGCTCTAAATCATGACTGATGCACTCTGTAAGTTAATTTTATTTCAGTACTGTTTAATCAGGATGATAGGAACACTGTGGACAGTTTTCAGCAAGTTGCAACATTGGAATACAGAAATAAACACTTTTCCAAAAACAAGCTCTAAATCATGTTGAAATACAGAAATAAACACTTTTCAAAAACAAGCTCCAAATCATGTTGAAATACAGAAATAAGCACTTTTCAAAAACAAGCTCCAAATCATGTTGAAATACAGAAACACACACTTTTCCATAAACAAGCTCTAAATCATGACTGATGCACTCTGTAAGTTAATTTTATTTCAGTACTGTTTAATCAGGATGATAGGAACACTGTGGACAGTTTTCAGCAAGTTGCAACATTGGAATACAGAAATAAACACTTTTCCAAAAACAAGCTCTAAATCATGTTGAAAACCAGAAATATGCACTTTTCAAAAACAAGCTCCAAATCATGTTGAAATACAGAAATACACACTTTTCCATAAACAAGCTCTAAATCATGACTGATGCACTCTGTAAGTTAATTTTATTTCAGTACTGTTTAATCAGGATGATAGGAACACTGTGGACAGTTTTCAGCAAGTTGCAACATTGGAATACAGAAATAAACACTTTTCCAAAAACAAGCTCTAAATCATGTTGAAAACCAGAAATAAGCACTTTTCAAAAACAAGCTCCAAATCATGTTGAAATACAGAAATACACACTTTTCCATAAACAAGCTCTAAATCATGACTGATGCACTCTGTAAGTTAATTTTATTTCAGTACTGTTTAATCAGGATGATATGAACACTGTGGACAGTTTTCAGCAAGTTGCAACATTGGAATACAGAAATATACACTTTTCCAAAAACAAGCTCTAAATCATGTTGAAAAACAGAAATAAACACTTTTCAAAAACAAGCTCCAAATCATGTTGAAAAACAGAAATAAGCACTTTTCAAAAACAAGCTCCAAATCATGTTGAAATACAGAAATACACACTTTTCCATAAACAAGCTCTAAATCATGACTGATGCACTCTGTAAGTTAATTTTATTTCAGTACTGTTTAATCAGGATGATAGGAACAATGTGGACAGTTTTCAGCAAGTTGCAACATTGAAATACAGAAATAAACACTTTTCCAAAAACAAGCTCTAAATCGTGTTGAAAACCAGAAATAGGCACTTTTCAAAAAAAAGCTCCAAATCATGTTGAAATACAGAAATACACACTTTTCCATAAACAAGCTCTAAATCATGACTGATGCACTCTGTAAGTTAATTTTATTTCAGTACTGTTTAATCAGGATGATAGGAACACTGTGGACAGTTTTCAGCAAGTTGCAACATTGGAATACAGAAATAAACACTTTTCCAAAAACAAGCTCTAAATCATGTTAAAAACCAGAAATAAGCACTTTTCAAAAACAAGCTCCAAATCATGTTGAAATACAGAAATACACACTTTTCCATAAACAAGCTCTAAATCATGACTGATGCACTCTGTAAGTTAATTTTATTTCAGTACTGTTTAATCAGGATGATAGGAACACTGTGGACAGTTTTCAGCAAGTTGCAACATTGGAATACAGAAATATACACTTTTCCAAAAACAAGCTCTAAATCATGTTGAAAAACAGAAATAAACACTTTTCAAAAACAAGCTCCAAATCATGTTGAAAAACAGAAATAAGCACTTTTCAAAAACAAGCTCCAAATCATGTTGAAATACAGAAATACACACTTTTCCATAAACAAGCTCTAAATCATGACTGATGCACTCTGTAAGTTAATTTTATTTCAGTACTGTTTAATCAGGATGATAGGAACAATGTGGACAGTTTTCAGCAAGTTGCAACATTGAAATACAGAAATAAACACTTTTCCAAAAACAAGCTCTAAATCGTGTTGAAAACCAGAAATAGGCACTTTTCAAAAAAAAGCTCCAAATCATGTTGAAATACAGAAATACACACTTTTCCATAAACAAGCTTCTAAATCATGACTGATGCACTCTGTAAGTTAATTTTATTTCAGTACTGTTTAATCAGGATGATAGGAACACTGTGGACAGTTTTCAGCAAGTTGCAACATTGGAATACAGAAATAAACACTTTTCCAAAAACAAGCTCTAAATCATGTTGAAATACAGAAATAAACACTTTTCAAAAACAAGCTCCAAATCATGTTGAAATACAGAAATAAGCACTTTTCAAAAACAAGCTCCAAATCTTGTTGAAATACAGAAATACACACTTTTCCATAAACAAGCTCTAAATCATGACTGATGCACTCTGTAAGTTAATTTTATTTCAGTACTGTTTAATCAGGATGATAGGAACACTGTGGACAGTTTTCAGCAAGTTGCAACATTGGAATACAGAAATATACACTTTTCCAAAAACAAGCTCTAAATCATGTTGAAAAACAGAAATAAACACTTTTCAAAAACAAGCTCCAAATCATGTTGAAAAACAGAAATAAGCACTTTTCAAAAACATGCTCCAAATCATGTTGAAATACAGAAATACACACTTTTCCATAAACAAGCTCTAAATCATGACTGATGCACTCTGTAAGTTAATTTTATTTCAGTACTGTTTAATCAGGATGATAGGAACACTGTGGACAGTTTTCAGCAAGTTGCAACATTGGAATACAGAAATAAACACTTTTCCAAAAACAAGCTCTAAATCATGTTGAAAACCAGAAATATGCACTTTTCAAAAACAAGCTCCAAATCATGTTGAAATACAGAAATACACACTTTTCCATAAACAAGCTCTAAATCATGACTGATGCACTCTGTAAGTTAATTTTATTTCAGTACTGTTTAATCAGGATGATAGGAACACTGTGGACAGTTTTCAGCAAGTTGCAACATTGGAATACAGAAATAAACACTTTTCCAAAAACAAGCTCTAAATCATGTTGAAAACCAGAAATAGGCACTTTTCAAAAAAAAGCTCCAAATCATGTTGAAATACAGAAATATGCACTTTTCAAAAACAAGCTCCAAATCATGTTGAAATACAGAAATACACACTTTTCCATAAACAAGCTCTAAATCATGACTGATGCACTCTGTAAGTTAATTTTATTTCAGTACTGTTTAATCAGGATGATAGGAACACTGTGGACAGTTTTCAGCAAGTTGCAACATTGGAATACAGAAATAAACACTTTTCCAAAAACAAGCTCTAAATCATGTTGAAAACCAGAAATAAGCACTTTTCAAAAACAAGCTCCAAATCATGTTGAAATACAGAAATACACACTTTTCCATAAACAAGCTCTAAATCATGACTGATGCACTCTGTAAGTTAATTTTATTTCAGTACTGTTTAATCAGGATGATAGGAACACTGTGGACAGTTTTCAGCAAGTTGCAACATTGGAATACAGAAATAAACACTTTTCCAAAAACAAGCTCTAAATCATGTTGAAAACCAGAAATAAGCACTTTTCAAAAACAAGCTCCAAATCATGTTGAAATACAGAAATACACACTTTTCCATAAACAAGCTCTAAATCATGACTGATGCACTCTGTAAGTTAATTTTATTTCAGTACTGTTTAATCAGGATGATAGGAACACTGTGGACAGTTTTCAGCAAGTTGCAACATTGGAATACAGAAATATACACTTTTCCAAAAACAAGCTCTAAATCATGTTGAAAAACAGAAATAAACACTTTTCAAAAACAAGCTCCAAATCATGTTGAAATACAGAAATACACACTTTTCCATAAACAAGCTCTAAATCATGACTGATGCACTCTGTAAGTTAATTTTATTTCAGTACTGTTTAATCAGGATGATAGGAACACTGTGGACAGTTTTCAGCAAGTTGCAACATTGGAATACAGAAATAAACACTTTTCCAAAAACAAGCTCTAAATCATGTTGAAAACCAGAAATAAGCACTTTTCAAAAACAAGCTCCAAATCATGTTGAAATACAGAAATACACACTTTTCCATAAACAAGCTCTAAATCATGACTGATGCACTCTGTAAGTTAATTTTATTTCAGTACTGTTTAATCAGGATGATATGAACACTGTGGACAGTTTTCAGCAAGTTGCAACATTGGAATACAGAAATATACACTTTTCCAAAAACAAGCTCTAAATCATGTTGAAAAACAGAAATAAACACTTTTCAAAAACAAGCTCCAAATCATGTTGAAAAACAGAAATAAGCACTTTTCAAAAACAAGCTCCAAATCATGTTGAAATACAGAAATACACACTTTTCCATAAACAAGCTCTAAATCATGACTGATGCACTCTGTAAGTTAATTTTATTTCAGTACTGTTTAATCAGGATGATAGGAACAATGTGGACAGTTTTCAGCAAGTTGCAACATTGAAATACAGAAATAAACACTTTTCCAAAAACAAGCTCTAAATCGTGTTGAAAACCAGAAATAGGCACTTTTCAAAAAAAAGCTCCAAATCATGTTGAAATACAGAAATACACACTTTTCCATAAACAAGCTCTAAATCATGACTGATGCACTCTGTAAGTTAATTTTATTTCAGTACTGTTTAATCAGGATGATAGGAACACTGTGGACAGTTTTCAGCAAGTTGCAACATTGGAATACAGAAATAAACACTTTTCCAAAAACAAGCTCTAAATCATGTTAAAAACCAGAAATAAGCACTTTTCAAAAACAAGCTCCAAATCATGTTGAAATACAGAAATACACACTTTTCCATAAACAAGCTCTAAATCATGACTGATGCACTCTGTAAGTTAATTTTATTTCAGTACTGTTTAATCAGGATGATAGGAACACTGTGGACAGTTTTCAGCAAGTTGCAACATTGGAATACAGAAATATACACTTTTCCAAAAACAAGCTCTAAATCATGTTGAAAAACAGAAATAAACACTTTTCAAAAACAAGCTCCAAATCATGTTGAAAAACAGAAATAAGCACTTTTCAAAAACAAGCTCCAAATCATGTTGAAATACAGAAATACACACTTTTCCATAAACAAGCTCTAAATCATGACTGATGCACTCTGTAAGTTAATTTTATTTCAGTACTGTTTAATCAGGATGATAGGAACAATGTGGACAGTTTTCAGCAAGTTGCAACATTGAAATACAGAAATAAACACTTTTCCAAAAACAAGCTCTAAATCGTGTTGAAAACCAGAAATAGGCACTTTTCAAAAAAAAGCTCCAAATCATGTTGAAATACAGAAATACACACTTTTCCATAAACAAGCTTCTAAATCATGACTGATGCACTCTGTAAGTTAATTTTATTTCAGTACTGTTTAATCAGGATGATAGGAACACTGTGGACAGTTTTCAGCAAGTTGCAACATTGGAATACAGAAATAAACACTTTTCCAAAAACAAGCTCTAAATCATGTTGAAATACAGAAATAAACACTTTTCAAAAACAAGCTCCAAATCATGTTGAAATACAGAAATAAGCACTTTTCAAAAACAAGCTCCAAATCTTGTTGAAATACAGAAATACACACTTTTCCATAAACAAGCTCTAAATCATGACTGATGCACTCTGTAAGTTAATTTTATTTCAGTACTGTTTAATCAGGATGATAGGTACACTGTGGACAGTTTTCAGCAAGTTGCAACATTGGAATACAGAAATATACACTTTTCCAAAAACAAGCTCTAAATCATGTTGAAAAACAGAAATAAACACTTTTCAAAAACAAGCTCCAAATCATGTTGAAAAACAGAAATAAGCACTTTTCAAAAACATGCTCCAAATCATGTTGAAATACAGAAATACACACTTTTCCATAAACAAGCTCTAAATCATGACTGATGCACTCTGTAAGTTAATTTTATTTCAGTACTGTTTAATCAGGATGATAGGAACACTGTGGACAGTTTTCAGCAAGTTGCAACATTGGAATACAGAAATAAACACTTTTCCAAAAACAAGCTCTAAATCATGTTGAAAACCAGAAATATGCACTTTTCAAAAACAAGCTCCAAATCATGTTGAAATACAGAAATACACACTTTTCCATAAACAAGCTCTAAATCATGACTGATGCACTCTGTAAGTTAATTTTATTTCAGTACTGTTTAATCAGGATGATAGGAACACTGTGGACAGTTTTCAGCAAGTTGCAACATTGGAATACAGAAATAAACACTTTTCCAAAAACAAGCTCTAAATCATGTTGAAAACCAGAAATAGGCACTTTTCAAAAAAAAGCTCCAAATCATGTTGAAATACAGAAATATGCACTTTTCAAAAACAAGCTCCAAATCATGTTGAAATACAGAAATACACACTTTTCCATAAACAAGCTCTAAATCATGACTGATGCACTCTGTAAGTTAATTTTATTTCAGTACTGTTTAATCAGGATGATAGGAACACTGTGGACAGTTTTCAGCAAGTTGCAACATTGGAATACAGAAATAAACACTTTTCCAAAAACAAGCTCTAAATCATGTTGAAAACCAGAAATAAGCACTTTTCAAAAACAAGCTCCAAATCATGTTGAAATACAGAAATACACACTTTTCCATAAACAAGCTCTAAATCATGACTGATGCACTCTGTAAGTTAATTTTATTTCAGTACTGTTTAATCAGGATGATAGGAACACTGTGGACAGTTTTCAGCAAGTTGCAACATTGGAATACAGAAATAAACACTTTTCCAAAAACAAGCTCTAAATCATGTTGAAAACCAGAAATAAGCACTTTTCAAAAACAAGCTCCAAATCATGTTGAAATACAGAAATACACACTTTTCCATAAACAAGCTCTAAATCATGACTGATGCACTCTGTAAGTTAATTTTATTTCAGTACTGTTTAATCAGGATGATAGGAACACTGTGGACAGTTTTCAGCAAGTTGCAACATTGGAATACAGAAATATACACTTTTCCAAAAACAAGCTCTAAATCATGTTGAAAAACAGAAATAAACACTTTTCAAAAACAAGCTCCAAATCATGTTGAAAAACAGAAATAAGCACTTTTCAAAAACAAGCTCCAAATCATGTTGAAATACAGAAATACACACTTTTCCATAAACAAGCTCTAAATCAGGACTGATGCACTCTGTAAGTTAATTTTATTTCAGTACTGTTTAATCAGGATGATAGGAACACTGTGGACAGTTTTCAGCAAGTTGCAACATTGGAATACAGAAATAAACACTTTTCCAAAAACAAGCTCTAAATCATGTTGAAAACCAGAAATATGCACTTTTCAAAAACAAGCTCCAAATCATGTTGAAATACAGAAATACACACTTTTCCATAAACAAGCTCTAAATCATGACTGATGCACTCTGTAAGTTAATTTTATTTCAGTACTGTTTAATCAGGATGATAGGAACACTGTGGACAGTTTTCAGCAAGTTGCAACATTGGAATACAGAAATAAACACTTTTCCAAAAACAAGCTCTAAATCATGTTGAAATACAGAAATAAACACTTTTCAAAAACAAGCTCCAAATCATGTTGAAATACAGAAATAAGCACTTTCCAAAAACAAGCTCTAAATCATGTTGAAATACAGAAATAAACACTTTTCAAAAACAAGCTCCAAATCATGTTGAAATACAGAAATAAGCACTTTTCAAAAACAAGCTCCAAATCATGTTGAAATACAGAAATACACACTTTTCCATAAACAAGCTCTAAATCATGACTGATGCACTCTGTAAGTTAATTTTATTTCAGTACTGTTTAATCAGGATGATAGGAACACTGTGGACAGTTTTCAGCAAGTTGCAACATTGGAATACAGAAATATACACTTTTCCAAAAACAAGCTCTAAATCATGTTGAAAAACAGAAATAAACACTTTTCAAAAACAAGCTCCAAATCATGTTGAAAAACAGAAATAAGCACTTTTCAAAAACAAGCTCCAAATCATGTTGAAATACAGAAATACACACTTTTCCATAAACAAGCTCTAAATCAGGACTGATGCACTCTGTAAGTTAATTTTATTTCAGTACTGTTTAATCAGGATGATAGGAACACTGTGGACAGTTTTCAGCAAGTTGCAACATTGGAATACAGAAATAAACACTTTTCCAAAAACAAGCTCTAAATCATGTTGAAAACCAGAAATATGCACTTTTCAAAAACAAGCTCCAAATCATGTTGAAATACAGAAATACACACTTTTCCATAAACAAGCTCTAAATCATGACTGATGCACTCTGTAAGTTAATTTTATTTCAGTACTGTTTAATCAGGATGATAGGAACACTGTGGACAGTTTTCAGCAAGTTGCAACATTGGAATACAGAAATAAACACTTTTCCAAAAACAAGCTCTAAATCATGTTGAAAACCAGAAATAAGCACTTTTCAAAAACAAGCTCCAAATCATGTTGAAATACAGAAATACACACTTTTCCATAAACAAGCTCTAAATCATGACTGATGCACTCTGTAAGTTAATTTTATTTCAGTACTGTTTAATCAGGATGATAGGAACACTGTGGACAGTTTTCAGCAAGTTGCAACATTGGAATACAGAAATATACACTTTTCCAAAAACAAGCTCTAAATCATGTTGAAAAACAGAAATAAACACTTTTCAAAAACAAGCTCCAAATCATGTTGAAAAACAGAAATAAGCACTTTTCAAAAACAAGCTCCAAATCATGTTGAAATACAGAAATACACACTTTTCCATAAACAAGCTCTAAATCATGACTGATGCACTCTGTAAGTTAATTATATTTCAGTACTGTTTAATCAGGATGATAGGAACAATGTGGACAGTTTTCAGCAAGTTGCAACATTGAAATACAGAAATAAACACTTTTCCAAAAACAAGCTCTAAATCGTGTTGAAAACCAGAAATAGGCACTTTTCAAAAAAAAGCTCCAAATCATGTTGAAATACAGAAATACACACTTTTCCATAAACAAGCTCTAAATCATGACTGATGCACTCTGTAAGTTAATTTTATTTCAGTACTGTTTAATCAGGATGATAGGAACACTGTGGACAGTTTTCAGCAAGTTGCAACATTGGAATACAGAAATAAACACTTTTCCAAAAACAAGCTCTAAATCATGTTGAAATACAGAAATAAACACTTTTCAAAAACAAGCTCCAAATCATGTTGAAATACAGAAATAAGCACTTTCCAAAAACAAGCTCTAAATCATGTTGAAATACAGAAATAAACACTTTTCAAAAACAAGCTCCAAATCATGTTGAAATACAGAAATAAGCACTTTTCAAAAACAAGCTCCAAATCATGTTGAAATACAGAAATACACACTTTTCCATAAACAAGCTCTAAATCATGACTGATGCACTCTGTAAGTTAATTTTATTTCAGTACTGTTTAATCAGGATGATAGGAACACTGTGGACAGTTTTCAGCAAGTTGCAACATTGGAATACAGAAATATACACTTTTCCAAAAACAAGCTCTAAATCATGTTGAAAAACAGAAATAAGCACTTTTCAAAAACAAGCTCCAAATCATGTTGAAATACAGAAATACACACTTTTCCATAAACAAGCTCTAAATCATGACTGATGCACTCTGTAAGTTAATTTTATTTCAGTACTGTTTAATCAGGATGATAGGAACACTGTGGACAGTTTTCAGCAAGTTGCAACATTGGAATACAGAAATAAACACTTTTCCAAAAACAAGCTCTAAATCATGTTGAAAACCAGAAATATGCACTTTTCAAAAACAAGCTCCAAATCATGTTGAAATACAGAAATACACACTTTTCCATAAACAAGCTCTAAATCATGACTGATGCACTCTGTAAGTTAATTTTATTTCAGTACTGTTTAATCAGGATGATAGGAACACTGTGGACAGTTTTCAGCAAGTTGCAACATTGGAATACAGAAATAAACACTTTTCCAAAAACAAGCTCTAAATCATGTTGAAAACCAGAAATAAGCACTTTTCAAAAACAAGCTCCAAATCATGTTGAAATACAGAAATACACACTTTTCCATAAACAAGCTCTAAATCATGACTGATGCACTCTGTAAGTTAATTTTATTTCAGTACTGTTTAATCAGGATGATAGGAACACTGTGGACAGTTTTCAGCAAGTTGCAACATTGGAATACAGAAATATACACTTTTCCAAAAACAAGCTCTAAATCATGTTGAAAAACAGAAATAAACACTTTTCAAAAACAAGCTCCAAATCATGTTGAAAAACAGAAATAAGCACTTTTCAAAAACAAGCTCCAAATCATGTTGAAATACAGAAATACACACTTTTCCATAAACAAGCTCTAAATCATGACTGATGCACTCTGTAAGTTAATTTTATTTCAGTACTGTTTAATCAGGATGATAGGAACACTGTGGACAGTTTTCAGCAAGTTGCAACATTGGAATACAGAAATAAACACTTTTCCAAAAACAAGCTCTAAATCATGTTGAAAACCAGAAATATGCACTTTTCAAAAACAAGCTCCAAATCATGTTGAAAAACAGAAATAAGCACTTTTCAAAAACAAGCTCCAAATCATGTTGAAATACAGAAATACACACTTTTCCATAAACAAGCTCTAAATCATGACTGATGCACTCTGTAAGTTAATTTTATTTCAGTACTGTTTAATCAGGATGATAGGAACACTGTGGACAGTTTTCAGCAAATTGCAACATTGGAATACAGAAATAAACACTTTTCAAAAACAAGCTCCAAATCATGTTGAAATACAGAAATAAGCACTTTTCAAAAACAAGCTCCAAATCATGTTGAAATACAGAAATACACACTTTTCCATAAACAAGCTCTAAATCATGACTGATGCACTCTGTAAGTTAATTTTATTTCAGTACTGTTTAATCAGGATGATAGGAACACTGTGGACAGTTTTCAGCAAGTTGCAACATTGGAATACAGAAATATACACTTTTCCAAAAACAAGCTCTAAATCATGTTGAAAAACAGAAATAAACACTTTTCAAAAACAAGCTCCAAATCATGTTGAAAAACAGAAATAAGCACTTTTCAAAAACAAGCTCCAAATCATGTTGAAATACAGAAATACACACTTTTCCATAAACAAGCTCTAAATCATGACTGATGCACTCTGTAAGTTAATTTTATTTCAGTACTGTTTAATCAGGATGATAGGAACACTGTGGACAGTTTTCAGCAAGTTGCAACATTGGAATACAGAAATATACACTTTTCCAAAAACAAGCTCTAAATCATGTTGAAAAACAGAAATAAACACTTTTCAAAAACAAGCTCCAAATCATGTTGAAAAACAGAAATAAGCACTTTTCAAAAACAAGCTCCAAATCATGTTGAAATACAGAAATACACACTTTTCCATAAACAAGCTCTAAATCATGACTGATGCACTCTGTAAGTTAATTTTATTTCAGTACTGTTTAATCAGGATGATAGGAACACTGTGGACAGTTTTCAGCAAGTTGCAACATTGGAATACAGAAATAAACACTTTTCAAAAACAAGCTCCAAATCATGTTGAAATACAGAAATAAGCACTTTTCAAAAACAAGCTCCAAATCATGTTGAAATACAGAAATACACACTTTTCCATAAACAAGCTCTAAATCATGACTGATGCACTCTGTAAGTTAATTTTATTTCAGTACTGTTTAATCAGGATGATAGGAACACTGTGGACAGTTTTCAGCAAGTTGCAACATTGGAATACAGAAATATACACTTTTCCAAAAACAAGCTCTAAATCATGTTGAAAAACAGAAATAAACACTTTTCAAAAACAAGCTCCAAATCATGTTGAAAAACAGAAATAAGCACTTTTCAAAAACAAGCTCCAAATCATGTTGAAATACAGAAATACACACTTTTCCATAAACAAGCTCTAAATCATGACTGATGCACTCTGTAAGTTAATTTTATTTCAGTACTGTTTAATCAGGATGATAGGAACACTGTGGACAGTTTTCAGCAAGTTGCAACATTGGAATACAGAAATATACACTTTTCCAAAAACAAGCTCTAAATCATGTTGAAAAACAGAAATAAACACTTTTCAAAAACAAGCTCCAAATCATGTTGAAAAACAGAAATAAGCACTTTTCAAAAACAAGCTCCAAATCATGTTGAAATACAGAAATACACACTTTTCCATAAACAAGCTCTAAATCATGACTGATGCACTCTGTAAGTTAATTTTATTTCAGTACTGTTTAATCAGGATGATAGGAACACTGTGGACAGTTTTCAGCAAGTTGCAACATTGGAATACAGAAATATACACTTTTCCAAAAACAAGCTCTAAATCATGTTGAAAAACAGAAATAAACACTTTTCAAAAACAAGCTCCAAATCATGTTGAAATACAGAAATAAGCACTTTTCAAAAACAAGCTCCAAATCATGTTGAAATACAGAAATACACACTTTTCCATAAACAAGCTCTAAATCATGACTGATGCACTCTGTAAGTTAATTTTATTTCAGTACTGTTTAATCAGGATGATAGGAACACTGTGGACAGTTTTCAGCAAGTTGCAACATTGGAATACAGAAATAAACACTTTTCCAAAAACAAGCTCTAAATCATGTTGAAAAACA
>NW_026601804.1:0-7500 GCF_029448725.1 Salvelinus fontinalis
GCCATCCGTCTCCCCAGCGCCATCTGAGCCATCCGTCTCCCCAGCGCCATCTGAGCCATCCGTCTCCCCAGCGCCATCTGAGCCATCCGTCTCCCCAGCGCCATCTGAGCCATCCGTCTGCCATGAGCCTGCAAAGCCGCCCGTCTGCCATGAGCCTGCAAAGCCGCCCGTCTGCCATGAGCCTACAGAGCCGTCCGCCAGACAGGAGCCGCTAGAGCCGTCCGCCAGACAGGAGCCGCTAGAGCCGTCCGCCAGACAGGATCTGCCAGAGCCGCCAACCAGACAGGATCTGCCAGAGCCGCCAACCAGACAGGATCTGCCAGAGCCGCCAACCAGACAGGATCTGCCAGAGCCGCCAACCAGACAGGATCTGCCAGAGCCGCCAACCAGACAGGATCTGCCAGAGCCGCCAACCAGACAGGATCTGCCAGAGCCGCCAACGAGCCATGAGCAGCCAGAGCCGTCAGAGAGCCATGAGCGTCGAGAGCCGTCAGAGAGCCATGAGCGTCGAGAGCCGTCAGAGAGCCATGAGCGTCGAGAGCCGTCAGAGAGCCATGAGCGTCGAGAGCCGTCAGCCTGCCATGAGCGTCGAGAGCCGTCAGCCTGCCATGAGCGTCGAGAGCCGTCAGAGAGCCATGAGCGTCGAGAGCCGTCAGCCTGCCATGAGCGTCGAGAGCCGTCAGCCTGCCATGAGCGTCGAGAGCCGTCAGCCTGCCATGAGCGTCGAGAGCCGTCAGCCTGCATAGACCTGCCAGAGTCCTTTAGCCAGGATCTGCCAGAATATATCAGCCGGGACCTGCCCCTTGTCCCGGTGTTGCCCCTTGTCCCGGTGCTGGTCTTTATCCCGGTGCTGCCCCTTATCCTGGTGCTGCCCCTTGTCCCGGTGCTGCCCCTTGTCCCGGTGCTGCCCCTTGTCCCGGTGCTGGCCGTTTATTTAGGGGATGTGAGTTTTAGGGTGGTCATTGGGAGGGGAAGACTGAAGCGGTGAGTGACTATGGTGGTGTGGGGACAGCGTCCAGAGCCGGAGCCACCACCGTGGTCAACTGCCCACCCAGACCCTCCCCTGGACTTTGTGCTGGTGCGCCCGGCGTTCGCACCTTGAGGGGGGGGCTCTGTAACGGTCCTGACCTGTTTTATGTTGTTTTTTATGTGTTTATGGTCAGGGCATGTGTTTTGGGTGGGCAGTCTATGTTATCTGTTTCTATGTTGGTTTTGGGTTGCCTGGTATGGCTCTTGATTAGAGGCAGGTGGTTTGCGTTTTCCTCTAATTAAGAGTCATATTTAGGTAGGGCGTTCTCACTGTTTGTTTGTGGGTGATTGTCTCCTGTGTCGTGTCGATGTATGTACCATACGGGACTGTTTGGCTGTTCGTTTTCGTTTCGATGTCGTCTGTTTCCTGTCCGTGAGTTTACGTGTAGTTATGTAAGTTTATGTTCAGGTTTCGTCAACGTCGTTTTCTTGTTTTGTAAATTTGAAAGTGTTTTGTGTTTCGTGTTGCCATCGTCGTATTCATAATAAAGATGGCTTATTTCCCTGAAGCTGCATTTTGGTCTGATGATCCTTCTCTCCTCTCCTCGTCTGAGGATGAGGAGAGCGACAGTCGTTACAGTTTTACCCTGTACCCAGTTCTTTACCCTGTTTTACACTGTACCCAGTTCTTTACCCTGTACCCAGTTCTTTACCCTGTACCCAGTTCTTTACCCTGTTTTACCCTGTACCCAGTTCTTTACCCTGTACCCAGTTCTTTACCCTGTACCCAGTTCTTTACCCTGTACCCAGTTCTTTACCCTGTTTTACCCTGTACCCAGTTCTTTACCCTGTACCCAGTTCTTTACCCTGTACCCAGTTCTTTACCCTGTTTTACCCTGTACCCAGTTCTTTACCCTGTTTTACCCTGTACCCAGTTCTTTACCCTGTTTTACCCTGTACCCAGTTCTTTACCCTGTTTTACCCTGTCCCCAGTTCTTTACCCTGTTTTACCCTGTACCCAGTTCTTTACCCTGTTTTACCCTGTACCCAGTTCTTTACCCTGTACCCAGTTCTTTACCCTGTTTTACCCTGTACCCAGTTCTTTACCCTGTTTTACCCTGTACCCAGTTCTTTACCCTGTTTTACCCTGTACCCAGTTCTTTACCCTGTACCCAGTTCTTTACCCTGTACCCAGTTCTTTACCCTGTTTTACCCTGTACCCAGTTCTTTACCCTGTTTTACCCTGTACCCAGTTCTTTACCCTGTTTTACCCTGTACCCAGTTCTTTACCCTGTTCACTGTACGTCAGTGGTGACTTTAGGTAACATGGTCAGGTTACCAGACTTCTCATTATGGATTCCAATACCCAGCTCTCTTCCTTCCTCTCATGATTAGACCCTTGATTCCTTCTAACCCCCCCCCCCCTTAAAAGATTTAGATGCACTATTGTAAAGTGGTTGTTCCACTGGATATCATAAGGTGAATGCACCAATTTGTAAGTCGCTCTGGATAAGAGCGTCTGCTAAATGACTTAAATGTAAATGTAAAAATTAGCCAGTCTCTGCCCAGGTTTCCTGTATAGCTGAGTCAGTCCAGACAGCCCTGTATCATCCCTGACGGAGAGAGGGAGGGATGGAGGGAGGGAGAGAGAGAGACAAGTAGAGGTAGAGAGATGACGAGAGGATAGGGGGAGAGAGAGAAAGGGAGAGAGAAGAAGTAAATGATAATGACTGCCTCCTCTCTTCTAGTCGGAGCAGTAGCAGCATGAGGAACAGCACTGTGCTGCAGGCCCCAGATAAGAGCTGCTGTGCCTCCTCTCCTCCTTCCCTCCCTCTGCTTAATCTTCTCCGGTGCCAGTGGAGCTGCTTTCTTACAGCTCGCTCTGCTGTATCTGTACACATTCCTGTGTGATAACACCTTACGTCCACAGACAGACACTCAGACAGACAGCGCTCTGCTCTGGAAACTGGGCTTGACATCTATGAGCTCATCCTTCACTCCTTTACTCTGCTACTACCTCCCAAATGGCTCTGGATAAAAGTAGTGCACTATCTAGGGAATAGGGTGGCATATGGAATGCAAACTGGATTAGGGTGTGCTCACTCAGCCCCAGCGAGGAGAGAAGCAGTTATGTGTCTTGTCTAGCCAAGCTTGTGGTCCAAGTTTAAATTGTTTCAACACTGGCCTGCTGGGTTATTTGACCATTTTACTGCAAACGGTAGAGACCAAATTACATTTGATAAGGGAGTCAATGATGAGGTAATCTTGCCTTGCTCGAATGACAAAAGACTCCAGCTATGACGCTTAGTTGTAATTGTGCCTACTATAAGTGTCCTGTCTGGCTGGTCCTGGATATTGAGTCAGTGTTGAAGGTGTGTGTGAGGAATGGGTGTCTGGATATTGAGTCAGTGTTGAAGGTGTTTGTGAGGAATGGGTGTCTGGATATTGAGTCAGTGTTGAAGGTGTGTGTGAGGAATGGGTGTCTGGATATTGAGTCAGTGTTGAAGGTGTGTGTGAGGAATGGGTGTCTGGATATTGAGTCAGTGTTGAAGGTGTGTGTGAGGAATGGGTGTCTGGATATTGAGTCAGTGTTGAAGGTGTGTGTGGGGAATGGGTGTCTGGTTGCTCATCTATTCCCTTTAAAATGCACTACTGTTGCCCAAAGCCCTAGTACTACGTCAGAAGTAGTGCACTATATAGGGAATAGGGTGCCATTTGGGACACAGACTAGTCACCCCCCCACCCCCGCATTGCATCTTGGGCTGGTGATTTATGGGCACAGAGGGCTGCAAGGAAGGACAGTTATTAACGCACTAGGCTGGAAATTGATGAGTCGGCTCGGATGCTCTGGTCTCTTGACACAGTGCAGTAACTGTTACTGCTGCTGGAGGATGGGCTACTACTGTAATTATGCCTGCCAGGCCTTTTGGCCCTGGTCAGAAGTAAGTATATGAAATAAGCTGCCATTTAGGATGCACAAAGCACTAGCCTGAGCCTCCGCCTCTCACCGCTGAGGATGGAATAGGGCTCCTAGACTATTCCATACAGGATAGATGACAGAGTAGATACTAGCTACAAACGACCAGAACATTGCAATAGATTTGGCTGTGATGTTTGGGTTCAGTCACCACCACAACAGTCAAGGTCATTTGGGCGATAGTAGCTTCCTTGTTTTATTTCTCTGACTGAATTAGTTGAGGTCTTGTGATGAATGGATTTAATAAAACACGGTTTATTTTTAAACCAATTTCCTGTGGCGTGTGGATGGGAATCTGTGAGCTGCTGCTGCTACTGGTGTAGGATAGTGAAGGATAGTGTAGGATAGTGAAGGATAGTGTAGGATAGTGAAGGATAGTGTAGGATAGTGAAGGATAGTGTAGGATAGTGAAGGATAGTGTAGGATAGTGAAGGATAGTGTAGGATAGTGTAGGATAGTGTAGGATAGTGTAGGATAGTGAAGGATAGTGTAGGATAGTGTAGGATAGTGAAGGATAGTGTAGGATAGTGAAGGATAGTGAAGGATAGTGTAGGATAGTGAAGGATAGTGAAGGATAGTGTAGGATAGTGAAGGATAGTGTAGGATAGTGAAGGATAGTGTAGGATAGTGAAGGATAGTGTAGGATAGTGAAGGATAGTGTAGGATAGTGTAGGATAGTGAAGGATAGTGTAGGATAGTGAAGGATAGTGTAGGATAGTGAAGACCCCAATTTGCTCAACCCTGCCCCCTGACTGGTTTAACACAGCATATTTCTCATACCATTGTTACCTAGATGAATTTGGCTTCTATTTAGTTTCAATTAACAGTTTTGATGCCGCACTTGTTTGGCCTGGAATTTAAACTAGGGGAATTACTGACAGCACCCTGGCTACATTATTTAAGCCTAAACTCTATATATATATTTGTGTTCAACAACATTATGGAAGCAGTGGTAGAGTACAACTCTAGCTAACTGCTGACCTTTTGTACTAGCATCATGTGACAAGCAGAGGCCAGGTTAGTGGATTTTATTGTTTCCGTTGCAGCAGATAAAAGTTAGTCATAAAACAATCCAGGCAGCTGCCCGGCAGTTAAACTAAACGCTCTAGTGGATTGTTCCACTGTTTCTAGGACGTTATGACGTCGTGAGGAACTACCGGTCACGCCCATCCAAAAGGATATCAGAAGTTTATCTACCGCTGGAGGTCAGATTTTGAAATGCAAAGATTCTAGTGCTGCCATCAGTCTGCTACACTATTTATGAAAGTTGTAGTTGTAAAGAGAGCTTATGTTCTGTACTAGCCTGGTCCCAGATCTGTTTGTGCTGTCTTGCACCTGCCAACTCCTGACAATGACCATAGGAGTTAGCATTGGCAAGATGGCAAAAACAGATCTGGCACCAGGCTAACTTTGTATAGTGATATGTAGAACATGATGCTAATCACTTAATCAAGTGCTCTGACTCCCAGACAGAGACATAATGGGAGTAGTAGTATTGGTAGTGGTAGTAGTATTGGTAGTGGTAGTAGTATTGGTAGTAGTATTGGTAGTGGTAGTGGTAGTAGTATTGGTAGTGGTAGTGGTAGTAGTATTGGTAGTGGTAGTGGTAGTAGTATTGGTAGTAGTATTGGTAGTGGTAGTGGTAGTAGTATTGGTAGTGGTAGTAGTAGTAGTATTGGTAGTGGTAGTGGTAGTAGTAGTAGTATTGGTAGTGGTAGTGGTAGTAGTATTGGTAGTGGTAGTGGTAGTAGTAGTAGTATTGGTAGTAGTATTGGTAGTGGTAGTAGTATTGGTATTGGTAGTGGTAGTAGTATTGGTAGTGGTAGTAGTAGTGGTAGTGGTAGTAGTATTGGTAGTGGTATTGGTAGTGGTAGGAGTATTGGTAGTGGTAGTAGTAGTGGTAGTGGTGGTAGTATTGGTAGTGGTAGTAGTATTGGTAGTGGTAGTAGTATCGGTAGTGGTAGTAGTATTGGTAGTAGTATTGGTAGTGGTAGTAGTATTGGTAGTGGTAGTAGTATTGGTAGTGGTAGTAGTATTGGTAGTGGTAGTAGTAGTGGTAGTGGTAGTAGTAGTGGTAGTGGTAGTAGTATTGGTAGTGGTAGTAGTAGTGGTAGTAGTATTGGTAGTGGTAGCGGCAGTGGCAACAGCAGCCTAGTGGGGCGGCAGGTAGTCTAGTGGTTAGAGCGTAGTAGTGGTATTAGTGGTGGTAGTAGTAGTGGAGGTGGTGGTAGTAGTAGTGGTGGTATTAGTGGTAGTAATGGTGGTAGTAGTAGTGGTGGTAGTAGTAGTGGTGGTTGTAGTAGTGGTGGTAGTAGTAGTGGAGGTAGTAGTAGTGAAGGTAGTAGTAGTGAAGGTAGTGGTTGTAGTAGTGGAGGTAGTAGTAGTAAAGGTAGTGGTTGTAGTAGTGGTGGTGGTAGTAGTAGTGGTGGTTGTAGTAGTAATGGTGGTAGTAGTGGTGGTAGTAGTAGTGGAGGTAGTAGTAGTGGTGGCTGTAGTAGTGGAGGTAGTAGTAGTGAAGGTAGTGGTTGTAGTAGTAATGGTGGTAGTAGTGGTGGTTGTAGTAGTGGTGGTGGTAGTAGTGGTGGTAGTAGTAGTGGAGGTAGTAGTAGTGGTGGTTGTAGTAGTGGAGGTAGTAGTAGTGAAGGTAGTGGTTGTAGTAGTGGTGGTGGTGGTAGTAGTGGTGGTTGTAGTAGTGGTGGTAGTAGTGGTGGTGGTAGTAGTAGTGGTGGTAGTAGTAGTGGATGTAGTAGTAGTGGTGGTTGTAATAGTGGTGGTTGTAGTAGTGGAGGTAGTAGTAGTGGTGGTTGTAATAGTGGTGGTTGTAGTAGTGGAGGTTGTAATAGTGGTGGTTGTAGTAGTGGAGGTAGTAGTAGTGGAGGTAGTGGTTGTAGTAGTGGTGGTTGTAGTAGTGGTGGTTGTAATAGTGGTGGTTGTAGTAGTGGAGGTAGTAGTAGTGAAGGTAGTGGTTGTAGTAGTGGAGGTAGTAGTAGTGGAGGTAGTAGTAGTAAAGGTAGTGGTGGTTGTAATAGTGGTGGTTGTAGTAGTGGAGGTAGTAGTAGTGAAGGTAGTGGTTGTAGTAGTGGTGGTGGTAGTAGTAGTGGTGGTTGTAGTAGTGGAGGTAGTAGTAGTGAAGGTAGTGGTTGTAGTAGTGGTGGTTGTAGTAGTGGTGGTTGTAGTAGTGGTGGTAGTAGTAGTGGAGGTAGTAGTAGTGAAGGTAGTGGTTGTAGTAGTAATGGTGGTAGTAGTGGTGGTTGTAGTAGTGGTGGTGGTAGTAGTGGTGGTAGTAGTAGTGGAGGTAGTAGTAGTGGTGGTTGTAGTAGTGGAGGTAGTAGTAGTGAAGGAAGTGATTGTAGTAGTGGTGGTGGTGGTAGTAGTGGTGGTTGTAGTAGTGGTGGTAGTGGTAGTAGTATCGGTAGTGGTAGTAGTATTGGTAGTAGTAGTGGTAGTGGTGGTAGTATTGGTAGTGGTAGTAGTATTGGTAGTGGTAGTAGTGTTGGTAGTGGTAGTAGTAGTGGTAGTGGTAGTAGTATTGGTAGTGGTAGTAGTAGTGGTAG
>NW_026601804.1:15000-34194 GCF_029448725.1 Salvelinus fontinalis
TAGTGGTGGTGGTAGTAGTAGTGGTGGTTGTAGTAGTGGAGGTAGTAGTAGTGAAGGTAGTGGTTGTAGTAGTGGTGGTTGTAGTAGTGGTGGTTGTAGTAGTGGTGGTAGTAGTAGTGGAGGTAGTAGTAGTGAAGGTAGTGGTTGTAGTAGTAATGGTGGTAGTAGTGGTGGTTGTAGTAGTGGTGGTGGTAGTAGTGGTGGTAGTAGTAGTGGAGGTAGTAGTAGTGGTGGTTGTAGTAGTGGAGGTAGTAGTAGTGAAGGTAGTGGTTGTAGTAGTGGTGGTAGTAGTGGTGGTGGTAGTAGTAGTGGTGGTAGTAGTAGTGGTGGTTGTAGTAGTGGTGGTAGTAGTAGTGGTGGTTGTAATAGTGGTGGTTGTAGTAGTGGTGGTTGTAGTAGTGAATGTAGTGGTTGTAATAGTGGTGGTTGTAGTAGTGGAGGTAGTAGTAGTGGAGGTAGTAGTAGTAAAGGTAGTGGTGGTTGTAATAGTGGTGGTTGTAGTAGTGGTGGTTGTAGTAGTGAATGTAGTGGTTGTAGTAGTGGAGGTAGTAGTAGTGGTGGTTGTAATATTGGTGGTTGTAGTAGTGGAGGTTATAATAGTGGAGGTTGTAGTAGTGAAGGTAGTGGTTGTAGTAGTGGTGGTAGTAGTAGTGAAGGTAGTGGTTGTAATAGTGGTGGTTGTAGTAGTGGAGGTAGTAGTAGTGGAGGTAGTAGTAGTAAAGTTAGTGGTGGTTGTAATAGTGGTGTTTGTAGTAGTGGAGGTAGTAGTAGTGAAGGTAGTGGTTGTAGTAGTGGAGGTAGTAGTAGTGGAGGTAGTAGTAGTAAAGGTAGTGGTGGTTGTAATAGTGGTGGTTGTAGTAGTGGTGGTTGTAGTAGTGAATGTAGTGGTTGTAGTAGTGGTGGTTGTAGTAGTGGAGGTAGTAGTAGTGGTGGTTGTAATAGTGGTGGTTGTAGTAGTGGAGGTTGTAATAGTGGTGGTTGTAGTAGTGGAGGTAGTAGTAGTGAAGGTAGTGGTTGTAGTAGTGGTGGTTGTAGTAGTGGTGGTTGTAGTAGTGGTGGTTGTAATAGTGGTGGTTGTAGTAGTGGAGGTAGTAGTAGTGGTGGTTGTAGTAGTGAAGGTAGTGGTTGTAGTAGTGGAGGTAGTAGTAGTGGAGGTAGTAGTAGTAAAGGTAGTGGTGGTTGTAATAGTGGTGGTTGTAGTAGTGGAGGTAGTAGTAGTGAAGGTAGTGGTTGTAGTAGTGGTGGTTGTAGTAGTAATGGTGGTTGTAGTAGTGGTGGTTGTAATAGTGGTGGTTGTAGTAGTGGAGGTAGTAGTAGTGAAGGTAGTGGTTGTAGTAGTGGAGGTGGTGGTAGTAGTGGAGGTGATGTTCAGTTAATGTGTAGTTAGGGAGCAGGACAATGAAACATCCGGCTTGTAGAACACATCTCAATTCGGATAACTTCCCTATTGTGCTTCCCTCCCCCAGTTGAGTTCATTTTGTTCTTATTGTCTTTGGCTGCAACCTTCTTCCCAGTTATTTGACTAAAGTGCAGGCAGGGTCACTTCCAGTCAAAAACCTTGGCCCATAGCATCCACACACACACACAGGTCGACCGATTAATTGGAATGGGCGATTAATTAGGACCGATTTCTCTTGCGTTCCGTGCAAGCAAAGTCAGGGTATATGCAGCAGTTTGGGCCACCTGGCTCATTGCGAACTGTGTGAAGACCATTTCTTCCTAACAAAGACCGTAATTCATTTGCCAGAATTGTACATAATTATAACATTGAAGGTTGTGCAATGTAACAGCAATATTTACACTAGGCATGCCACCCGTTAGATAAAATACAGAACGGTTCCGTATTTCACTGAAAGAATAAACGTTTTGCTTTCGAAATGATAGTTTCCGGATTTGACCATATTAATGACCAAAGGCTCGTATTTCTGTGTGTTATTATGTTATAACTAAGTCTATGATTTGATAGAGCAGTCTGACTGAGTGGTGGTAGGCAGCAGCAGGCTCGTAAGCATTCATTCAAACAGCATTTTCGTGCGTTTGCCAGCAGCTCTTCGCTGTGCTTCAAGCATTGCGCTGTTTATGACTTCAAGCCTATCAAATCCCGAGATTAGGCTGGTATTACCGATGTGAAATGGCTAGCTAGTTAGCGGGGTGCGCACTAATAGCGTTTCAATCGGTGACGTCACTCGCTCTGAGACCTTGAAGTAGTTGTTTGCCTTGCTCTGCAAGGGCCGCGGCTTTAGTGGGGCGATGGGTAACGCTGCTTCGAGGGTGGCTGTTGTCGATGTGTTCCTGGTTCGAGCCCAGGTAGGGGCGAGGAGAGGGATTGAAGCTATACTGTTACACTGGCAATACTATAGTGTCTATAAGAACATCCAATAGTCCAAGGTATATGAAATACAAATGGTATAGAGAGAAATAGTCCTATAATTCCTATAATAACTGCAACCTCAAACTTCTTAACTGGGAATATTGAAGACTCATGTTAAAAGGAACCACCAGCTTTCATATGTTCTCATACTTTCTTCTCCAACACTTTGTTTTTGCCTTATTTAAACCAAATTGAACATGTTTCATTATTTATTTGAGGCTAAATTGATTTTATTGATGTATCATATTAAGTTAAAATAAAAGTGTTCATTCAGTATTGTTGTACTTGTCATTACTACAAATAAATAAATCGGCCGATTAATCGGTATCGGCGTTGAAAAATCATAATCGGTCGACCTCTAGAACTGACAGGTGCTGTGAACATAGAAATGGAATGAGTAGAACAAGATTAGGCTAGATAGATTCTATGGCTGTGACCTGCATGTCTGTATGTAAAGTAAGTCGTTAGACTGGGTTATTTAGCCCTAGCGCTGTCTTAGTATGATGCTTTCGGTCGCTTCTCAGAATAGACCCTAACAAACATTGGATGGCTTTTTAGTTGTTACAGGAAACATAGCTTAACTGGCTTCAAATGAAATAGTCTCAGGAAATATGAACATAAGTCATGAATGACAGCATTAAGAGGGAGTCAGTGTTACACTCTGCACTATAAAGTAGAAGCACTTATCTCTATCTTATCATGCATTGAAATGTCCCCAGTGCCTCTCGTAAAGCAGCTGCTCTTGTGTAGTGTTTTCTGTGTGTGTGTCAGGAGGGGCCTAACACCACACACACACACACACACACACACACACACACACACACACACACACACACACACACACACACACACACACACACACACACACACACACACACACACACACACACACACACACACACACACACACACACACACACAAATTGCAGGGCCGTTTGGGGAGGAAATTTACGCTTCCCATTCCCATAAGACACTGCTGTTCATTTCATAACTAAGCTAGGGCCGTGTCCCAAATGATCAAAAGTAATGCACTATATAGGGAATAGGGAGTATGGGATTCATCTGGATTTCCACCTGCCATTTATCGTTCAACTCTACCTTTACCCCTGTCCTTCACTATATATTACATTCAGCTCCTACCGTTCCCCTCTTCCTGTACCCCTGTTCTTCACTATATATTACATTCAGCTCCTATCGTTCCCCTCTTCCTGTACCCCTGTGCTTCATTATATATTACATTCAGCTCCTACCGTTCCCCTCTTCCTGTACCCCTGTTCTTCACTATATATTACATTCAGCTCCTACCGTTCCCCTCTTCCTGTACCCCTGTGCTTCATTATATATTACATTCAGCTCCTACCGTTCCCCTCTTCCTGTACCCCTGTGCTTCACTATATATTACATTCAGCTCCTACCGTTCCCCTCTTCCTGTACCCCTGTTCTTCACTATATATTACATTCAGCTCCTATCGTTCCCCTCTTCCTGTACCCCTGTGCTTCATTATATATTACATTCAGCTCCTACCGTTCCCCTCTTCCTGTACCCCTGTGCTTCACTATATATTACATTCAGCTCCTACCGTTCCCCTCTTCCTGTACCCCTGTGCTTCATTATATATTACATTCAGCTCCTACCGTTCCCCTCTTCCTGTACCCCTGTGCTTCACTATATATTACATTCAGCTCCTACCGTTCCCCTCTTCCTGTACCCCTGTTCTTCACTATATATTACATTCAGCTCCTATCGTTCCCCTCTTCCTGTACCCCTGTGCTTCACTATATATTACATTCAGCTCCTACCGTTCCCCTCTTCCTGTACCCCTGTGCTTCATTATATATTACATTCAGCTCCTACCGTTCCCCTCTTCCTGTACCCCTGTGCTTCACTATATATTACATTCAGCTCCTACCGTTCCCCTCTTCCTGTACCCCTGTTCTTCACTATATATTACATTCAGCTCCTATCGTTCCCCTCTTCCTGTACCCCTGTTCTTCACTATATATTACATTCAGCTCCTACCGTTCCCCTCTTCCTGTACCCCTGTTCTTCACTATATATTACATTCAGCTCCTACCATTCCCCTCTTCCTGTACCCCTGTTCTTCACTATATATTACATTCAGCTCCTACCGTTCCCCTTTTCCTGTATCCCTGTGCTTCACTATATATTACATTCAGCTCCTACCATTCCCCTCTTCCTGTACCCCTGTTCTTCACTATATATTACATTCAGCTCCTACCATTCCCCTCTTCCTGTACCCCTGTTCTTCACTATATATTACATTCAGCTCCTACCGTTCTCCTCTTCCTGTACCCCTGTTCTTCACTATATATTACATTCAGCTCCTACCGTTCCCCTTTTCCTGTATCCCTGTGCTTCACTATATATTACATTCAGCTCCTACCGTTCTCCTCTTCCTGTATCCCTGTGTGTAACAGTATAACTTTAAACCGTCCCCTCGCCCCGACACGGGCGCGAACCAGGGACCCTCTGCACACATCAACAACGGTCGCCCACGAAGCATCGTTACCCATCGCTCCACAAAAGCCGCGGCTCTTGCAAAGCAAGGGGCAACACTACTTAAGTCTCAGAGCAAGTGACGTAACTGATTGAAATGCTACTAGCGCGTACCCGCTGACTAGCTAGCCATTTCACATCCGTTACATGTGCTTCATTATATATTACATTCAGCTCCTACCATTCCCCTCTTCCTGTACCCCTGTGCTTCACTATATATTACATTCAGCTCCTACCGTTCCCCTCTTCCTGTACCCCTGTGCTTCACTATATATTACATTCAGCTCCTACCGTTCCCCTCTTCCTGTACCCCTGTGCTTCACTATATATTACATTCAGCTCCTACCGTTCCCCTCTTCCTGTACCCCTATGCTTCACTATATATTACATTCAGCTCCTACCGTTCCCCTTTTCCTGTACCCCTGTTCTTCACTTTATAATAAATGATTATATAAACACACTGTGCCATCACATCAGTAATCTAAGAGAGGACCTGCTCTGACATGTTACAGCATCTCAGGAATGTGTACTGTAGCTAGCTAGTCCCACACTATGTGTGTGTCTGTATGCCTGTATGCCTGTGTGCGTGTGTGCGTGTGTGTGTGTGTGTGTGTGTGTGTGTGTGTGTGTGTGTGTGTGTGTGTGTGTGTGTGTGTGTGTGTGTGTGTGTGTGTGTGTGTGTGTGTGTGTGTGTGTGTGTGTGTGTGTGTGTGCGCCTCAGCGCTGCTCAGCTCTGTGTCTGAGATGCACACACACACACACACACACACACACACACACACAGTGCCTGCATTATTCTGCTGGTCAGATGCTCCCCAAGTGCTGTCCCCAGATCAGCTGGTGTGACTGACAACCAACCAACCGGCAAACTGATGCTGCAAACACGCTATTGTGTCTCATCATGCAATGATGAATAGAAACATGAACCATTAATAAATGATGGACAATGTGAGGGGAGTTCAGATTGTTTAGACAGGTTAGCTGACAACGTCACGGAAACGATGAGCACGCTTAAGTGGGGCAGAAGGCTGTGTGCTTTTGTGATTCTGGATGACCAGATAGCTAGCACAATGACAACAAACTGCCATGAGGAGAATAGTAGGTGGCTCATTTCAGTTAGTTTTATCTTGTTCTTGATTCAATGTCTTGTTTACAATAAACATTGGAGACTAAATATAATTGACATGTTGTCAACAGTCTAAGCCAACCCCGTCTGTTAGTTGCGCAATGCGTCGGTTTTGTTGCTAAACAACCAACCTGTCCTGTCACACTTAGAGTACTGTCCAGTTACATGGTCAATCCCTGGTTCTATCACACTTAGAGTACTGCCCAGTTATATGGTCAATCCCTGGTCCTATCACACTTAGAGTACTGCCCAGTTATATGGTCAATCCCTGGTTCTATCACACTTAGAGTACTGTCCAGTTACATGGTCAATCCCTGGTCCTATCACACTTAGAGTACTGTCCAGTTACATGGTCAATCCCTGGTCCTGTCACACTTAGTGTACTGTCCAGTTACATGGTCAATCCCTGGTCCTATCACACTTAGAGTACTGTCCAGTTACATGGTCAATCCCTGGTCCTATCACACTTAGAGTACTGTCCAGTTACATGGTCAATCCCTGGTCCCATCACACTTAGAGTACTGTCCAGTTATATGGTCAATCCCTGGTCCTATCACACTTAGAGTACTGCCCAGTTATATGGTCAATCCCTGGTTCTATCACACTTAGAGTACTGTCCAGTTATATGGTCAATCCCTGGTCCTATCACACTTAGAGTACTGTCCAGTTACATGGTCAATCCCTGGTTCTATCACACTTAGAGTACTGTCCAGTTACATGGTCATCAGCAGCAAAGATATAAAAAAGCTCCAAATGGCTCAAAACATGAATATTAATATAATAATATGAATATTATCCAAATGCATCACAATCTCTCTTGGCTTCACGTTGAAAACAAATTACTATCCAGTCTTCTGATTTTCTTTAGGAATGTTATATTTTTCAAAAACCCACAGTATTTTTCAGACCAGTTAGTACATACTAGCAACACACATAACCAACAAACCAGACAGGTAAATTCAGGGCATCTAAGACAACCCAAGCACAGGACAAATCGCCTTAAATCTACATTTTTATGTAGAGCCATAGCTGAATGGAACTCTTTACCAATACATATTTATCAGTCAAAAAGTAAATCTACCTTCAAGAAAATTAAAATAACATCTAATGCTATAGACCATATGACTGGACAGGAAATAGAAAGAACATCTAATGCTATAGACCATATGACTGGACAGGAAATAGAAAGAACATCTAATGCTATAGACCATATGACTGGACAGGAAATAGAAAGAACATCTAATGCTATAGACCATATGACTGGACAGGAAATAGAAAGAACATCTAATGCTATAGACCATATGACTGGACAGGAAATAGAAAGAACATCTAATGCTATAGACCATATGACTGGACAGGAAATAGAAATTATCAACTGAATGTTAAATGTGTTTCCTGTCAGGTATTTTAATTGTCTGTATTGTCTACTTGTTGAATGTTTGTGAAGTCTTGATTTGTGGTTATTTATAATGTATTGTTAATTGGTGTTGGACCCCAGGAAGATTAGCTAGAGTTACGGCGTTAGCTAATGGGGATCCTAATAAAAATGACAAATGACTGTCTCTAGACGATGCAAGGACAATGCCTCATCATGTTTAATATGAATAATCATCTAAATAGGCCTGGCTATTGGGCTGGTTTGTAAGTAGGTTAGGTTAGGTTTTGGTTAGGTTTGGTTGGTTTAGGTTTGGTTAGGTTTGGCTGGGCTTGGTTAGGTTTGGTTAGGTGTGGTTTGGTTAGGTTAGGATAGGTTTGGTTGGGCTTGGTTAGGTTAGGTTTGGTTAGGTTTGGTTAGGTGTGGTTAGGTTATGATAGGTTTGGTTAGGTTGGGCTTGGTTAGGTTAGGTTTGGTTAGATGTGGTTAGGTTTGGTTAGATTAGGTTAGGTTAGGTTTGGTTAGGTGTGGTTAGGTTTGGTTAGGTTAGGTTAGGTTTTGTTGGGCTTGGTTATGTTAGGTGTGGTTAGGTGTGGTTAGGTTTGGTTAGGTTTGGTTAGGATAGGTTAGGATAGGTTTGGATAGGTTGGGCTTGGTTAGGTTAGGTTTGGTTAGATGTGGTTAGGTTTGGTTAGATTAGGTTAGGTTAGGTTTGGTTAGGTTAGGTTAGGTTGGGCTTGGTTAGGTTAGATTAGGTTTGGTTAGGTGTGGTTAGGTTTGGTTTGGTTAGATTAGGTTTGGAGGTGCTGCTTATTGTATCCCAGGGCCAGGGCCTGTTTATCCTCTACCCCTCAAAACTGACAGCCTCTTCCTTCACCTCCTCCACACTGTGTGTGTGTGTGCGTGTGCGTGCGTGCGTGCGTGCGTGCGTGTGTGTGTGTGTGTGTGTGTGTAAAAATCGTCTCGGGCCATGCTTAATATCACGGTGGTTGTGTCTGTTTTTTATTTTTCTCTGATCTGAAATCATTGCTAAATGGAAAAGTGTCTTTAAACTTCTTCTGCCCTTTTCACAGTGGAACCATGTTGATAGCAGGTCAAGTAGTAGCTTCACACTGCCTGTACTTATGCTCTAAATATGTCTGTTCTTTTGTCCTCCAGGACTTACGACAGAGGGCCTGTATCGCGTGAGTGGTAACAAGACTGATCAAGACAATATTCAGAAGCAGTTTGATCAAGGTAAAACACAGCTGCAATTGTCAACTCACTATTTTACTTGCGATCCTCTCACCGAAATGTATTTTTTCTTTTTCTCTTCTGTTTCTTTTTTTCTCTTTACAAGCTCAATGTTTTGCTTATTATCTTTACAAGCTCAATGTTTTGCTTATTATCTTTACAAGCTCAATGTTTTCCTTATTATCTTCACAAGCTCAGTGTTTTCCTTATTATCTTCACAAGCTCAATGTTTTCCTTATTATCTTTACAAGCTCAATGTTTTCCTTATTGTCTTTACAAGCTCAATGTTTTCCTTATTATCTTTACAAGCTCAATGTTTTGCTTATTATCTTCACAAGCTCAATGTTTTCCTTATTATCTTTACAAGCTCAATGTTTTCCTTATTGTCTTTACAAGCTCAATGTTTTCCTTATTATCTTTACAAGCTCAATGTTTTCCTTATTATCTTCACAAGCTCAGTGTTTTCCTTATTATCTTCACAAACTCACTGTTTTCCTTATTATCTTTACGTTTAGAAGTCATAAATCCTGGTTGGGGTGTAGTGCAGTAAATATGGTCTCTATATACACCCGGACCAAGTCAAAATGACTCCAATTTGCCTTATAGCTTGACTTACACAAGCAATCAATGTTATGTTATGTTATTTTGCCTGGAATTGAATTACTGCGTTAGGTTGTCTGTATTTCCCTGGGGGGCAGCCATCGAGCTGTGCAAAGGGGCTGGGTGGAAAAATATTCCTTCCATCGAGTGGCCAAATGACTTCCTATCCACGTTACACTGTTTACCGAAGCCACTTCTCTCTTGCTCACTCTCTCACTCTTTCTCACTCTCTATCACTCTTTCTCACTCTCTCTCACTCACTCTCATTCACCCTCTCAATTCTTTCACCACAGGAATTTGGGGAATTAAGTGCATTTTTCTCCCTCTTTCCCTTTCCGTTCTCTGGGAGAGAGATCTACTCTGACAGCTGTCAGTTCATCTTAGGCCCTGTCCTGCTCTCACCAGCTCGTTCTCTCTCAGCCTCTTCCTCCTCTCACCACTCTTTATCTTACTGTCTCACCAACTCTCTGTCCCTCTTACTCTTCCCGCTCTCGTTCTCGCTCCCCCTCTCTCCTCTCTCTCCCCTCTTACTCTCTCCCCTCTCACTCTCTCCCCTACCTCTAACTCTCTCCCCTCCCTCTCCCTTTTACTGTCTCCCTCCTCCCTTTTACTCTCTCCCCCCTCTTACTCTCCCTCCTCTCTCCCTTTCCTTTCTTCCCTCTCCTCTCTCTCTCCCTCTTACTCTCTTCCCTCGCTCTCCCTTTACTCTCTTACCTCTCCCTCTTACTCTCTCCCCTCTCTCTGTCTCTGTAGCCCCCCTCCAGTCTAACCCTGTCCCCCTTTCTCTCTCCCTACAGACCACAGTATGGACCTGATAGTGATGGATGTGGCTGTGAATGCTGTGGCGGGGGCTCTGAAGGCCTTTTTTTCTGACCTACCTGACCCTCTCATCCCCTACACCCTGCACCCAGAGCTGGTGGAGGCAGCCAGTGAGTACTATCCTGTACTGTTAGCTACACATTCTCTGGAGGGCTGACCTGGGTTCAGATAGTATTGTGTCTCTTTCAAATGCTTTTAGCTACGCTTGGTTAAGCTTGCCCAGTGCACAACTCCCAACCGTGGCAGTACAAACCCTGCCCATCTGGCATTCTCAGGCAGGCTCAACAAAATGCTATTGAAAGAAAAAATATCTTATATCAACCCATGTCTGGTCTGTAGAGGCCAGTGTCCTAACTCACTAACTACCAGCTGTGGGGAGGGTTGACACCCAGCGCCTCAGACCTCCCCCCAAATCACACACAGCAGCTAGAGAAGAGGGGTTCAACCAGTTCTTTATCTCTGTCTCTCTTCTATCTCCCTCTCTCTCCATATCTGTCTATCTCCCCCTCTCTCTCTCTAAAGTACTGCTAAATAGAAGGTATTTTACTCTACAGTGCCCCAGTCTGTCCTTGTCCTGCTCAGTTCATTTCTGTGTTGTTTATTTTACTGTAGGGCTGACCTCATTTAGTCGATTGGTTGATTGTTTAATCAATATGCTGTTGTTCGACCGAGATTTCTTTAGTCATGTAACGGTCCTGACCTGTTTTATGTTGTTTTTTGTATGTGTTTAGGTCAGGGCATGTGTTTTGGGTGGGCAGTCTATGTTATCTGTTTCTATGTTGGTTTTGGTTGCCTGGTATGGCTCTTAATTAGAGGCAGGTGTTTTGCGTTCTCCTCTAATTAAGAGTCATATTTAGGTAGGGTGTTCTCACTGTTTGTTTGTGGGTGATTGTCTCCTGTGTCGTTGAATGTATGTACCATACGGGACTGTTTGGCTGTTCGTTTATTTTGATGTCGTCTGTTTCCTGTCCGTGAGTTTACGTTTAGTTATGTAAGTTTATGTTCAGGTTTCGTCAACGTCGTTTTCTTGTTTTGTATAGTTGAAAGTGTTTTGTTTCGTGTTGCCATCGTCGTGTTAAATAAAAAGATGGCTTACTTCCCGAATGCTGCATTTTGGTCTGATGATCCTTCTCTCCTCTCCTCGTCCGAGGATGAGGAGAGAGACAGCCCTGACAGAATCACCCACCAAATTAGGACCAAGCGGCAAGGGAAAGCTCGACAGGGCAACAAGGACTCCTGGACTTGGGACGAAATATTGGACGGGAGAGGTCCATGGGCACAGCAGGGAGAATATCGCCGTCCCAAAGCTGAGCTGGAGGCACTGAGGAGAGTAGAGGCTACCGGAGAGAGGAACTGGAGTTATGAGGGAACGCGTCTGGCACGGAAGCCCAAAAAGCCTGTAAGTAACACCCAAAAATTTCTTGGGGGGGGCTAAGAGGTAGTGGGCCAAGGGCAGGTAGGAGACCTGCGCCCACTTCCCAGGCTTACCGTGGAGAGCGGGAGTACGGGCAGGCGCCGTGTTACGCAGTAGAGCGCACGGTGTCTCCTGTACGAGTGCATAGCCCAGTGCGGGTTATTCCACCTCCCCGCACTGGCAGGGCTAGATGGGGTATTGAGCCAGGTGTCATGAGGCCGGCTCAACGCGTCTGGTCTCCAGTGCGTCTCCTCGGGCCGGCATACATGGCACCTGCCTTACGCATGGTTTCCCCGGTTCGCCTACATAGGCCGGTGCGGGTTATTCCACCTCCCCGCACTGGTCGGGTGACCGGGAGCATTCAACCAGGTAAGGTTGGGCAGGCTCAATGCTCAAGAGTGCCAGTACGCCTCCACGGTCCGGTATTTCCGGCGCCACCTCCCCGCCCCAGCCTAGTACCTACAGTGCCTACACTACGCACTAGGCTACCAGTGCGTCTCCTGAGCCCAGTTCCTCCTCCACGCACTCTCTCTGTAGTGCGTGTATCCAGTTCGGTGCCTCCAGTTCCGGCACCACGCACAAAGCCTCCTCTGCGTCTCCAGAGCCCTGAACACACTGTATCTTCTCCCCCTACTAATCCTGATGTGCTTGTCCTCAGCCCGGTGTCACCAGTGCCGGTACCTCGCATCAGGTATAGAGTGGGCTTTGAGAGTACAGTGTGCCCTGTCCCTGCTCCCCGCACTAGTAGGAAGGTGCTTATCCTTAGCCCGGTGCCTCCAGTTCCGGCACCACGCACCAGGTCTACAGTGCGCCGTATCCGGCCAGAGCCATCCGTCTCCCCAGCGCCGTCTGAGCCATCCGTCTGCCATGAGCCTGCAAAGCCGCCCGTCTGCCATGAGCCTGCAAAGCCGCCCGTCTGCCATGAGCCTACAGAGCCGTCCGCCAGACAGGAGCCGCTAGAGCCGCCCGCCAGACAGGAGCCGCTAGAGCCGCCCGCCAGACAGGAGCCGCTAGAGCCGCCCGCCAGACAGGATCTGCCAGAGCCGCCAACCAGACAGGATCTGCCAGAGCCGCCAACCAGACAGGATCTGCCAGAGCCGCCAGCGAGCCATGAGCAGCGAGAGCCGTCAGCCTGCCATGAGCGTCGAGAGCCGTCAGCCTGCCATGAGCGTCGAGAGCCGTCAGCCTGCCATGAGCGTCGAGAGCCGTCAGCCTGCCATGAGCGTCGAGAGCCGTCAGCCTGCCATGAGCGTCGAGAGCCGTCAGCCTGCCATGAGCGTCGAGAGCCGTCAGCCTGCCATGAGCGTCGAGAGCCGTCAGCCAGCCATGAGCGTCGAGAGCCGTTCAGTCAGGATCTGCCTGAGTATATCAGCCGGGACCTGCCCCTTGTCCCGGTGTTGCCCCTTGTTCCGGTGCTGCCCCTTATCCCGGTGCTGCCCCTTATCCCGGTGCTGGTCTTTATCCTGGTGCTGCCCCTTATCCTGGTGCTGCCCCTTATCCTGGTGCTGCCCCTTGTCCCGGTGCTGCCCCTTGTCCCGGTGCTGCCCCTTGTCCCGGTGCTGCCCCTTGTCCCGGTGCTGCCCCTTCTCCCGGTGCTGGCCATTCATTTAGGGGATGTTAGTTTTAGGGTGGTCATTGGGAGGGGAAGACAGAAGCGGGGAGTGACTATGGTGGTGTGGGGACAGCGTCCAGAGCCGGAGCCACCACCGTGGTCAACTGCCCACCCAGACCCTCCCCTGGACTTTGTGCTGGTGCGCCCGGCGTTCGCACCTTGAGGGGGGGTTCTGTAACGGTCCTAACCTGTTTTATGTTGTTTTTTGTATGTGTTTAGGTCAGGGCATGTGTTTTGGGTGGGCAGTCTATGTTATCTGTTTCTATGTTGGTTTTGGTTGCCTGGTATGGCTCTTAATTAGAGGCAGGTGTTTTGCCTTCTCCTCTAATTAAGAGTCATATTTAGGTAGGGTGTTCTCACTGTTTGTTTGTGGGTGATTGTCTCCTGTGTCGTTGAATGTATGTACCATACGGGACTGTTTGGCTGTTCGTTTATTTTGATGTCGTCTGTTTCCTGTCCGTGAGTTTACGTTTAGTTATGTAAGTTTATGTTCAGGTTTCGTCAACGTCGTTTACTTGTTTTGTATATTTGAAAGTGTTTTGTTTCGTGTTGCCATAGTCGTGTTAAATAAAAAGATGGCTTACTTCCCGAATGCTGCATTTTGGTCTGATGATCCTTCTCTCCTCTCCTCGTCCAAGGATGAGGAGAGAGACAGCCCTGACAAGTCAAGCATTATCCCAATTTAAAAAAGAAAAAAAAAGAATGGTGTACAAGACACCTGTGTGATTGGAGCCTGTCTGAGTGGACTGATCCATTGTGGAGGCCGTGGGGATGGCAACACTAATATCACACTTACATAAGTACTCAGACCCTTTACTTTGTTGAAGCACCTTTGGCAGTGATTACAGCATTGAGTCTTCATGGGTATGAAGCTACAAGCTTGGCACACCTGTATTTGGGGAGTTTCTCCCATTTTTCTCTGCAGATCCTCTCAAGCTCTGTCAGGTTGGATGGGTAGTGTTGCTGCACAGCTATTTTCAGGTCTCTCCAGAGATGTTCGATCGGATTCAAGTCCGGGCTCTGGCTGGGCCACTCAAGGACATTCAGAGATTTGTCCCGAAGACATTCCTGCATTGTCTTGGCTGTGTGCTTAGGGTCGTTGTCTTGTTGGAAGGTGAACCTTCGCCCCAGTCTGAATGCACTGTATATAATGTACACTGCTCAAAAAAATAAAGGGAACACTTAAACAAGACAATGTAACTCCAAGTCAATCACACTTCTGTGAAATCAAACTGTCCACTTTGCACACCTCCTTGCACAAAGGCAGAGGTAGCGGTCCTGCTGCTGGGTTGTTGCCCTCCTACGGCCTCCTCCACGTCTCCTGATGTACTTGCCTGTCTCCTGGTAGCGCCTGCATGCTCTGGACACTACGCTGACAGATACAGCAAACCTTTTTGCCACCGTTCGCATTGATGTGCCATCCTGGATGAACTGCACTACCTGAGCCACTTGTGTGGGTTGTAGACTCCGTCTCATGCTACCACTAGAGTGAGAGCACCGCCAGCATTCAAAAGTGACCAAAACATCAGCCAGGAAGCATAGGAACTGAGAAGTGGTCTGTGGTCACCACCTGCAGAATCACTCCTGTTTTGGGGGGTGTCTTGCTAATTGCCTTTAATTTCCACCTTTTGTCTATTCCATTTGCACAACAGCATGTGAAATTTATTGTCAATCAGTGTTGCTTCCTAAGTGGACAGTTTGATTTCACAGAAGTGTGATTGACTTGGAGTTACATTGTGTTGTTTAAGTGTTCCCTTCATTTTTTTGAGCAGTGTATATAAATTAGGATTAGCTCTGTCCCCGCCTTCCCCCCATTTGAAAGCTTTTGTCTTTAGTTACACATTTAGTTTGAACAGGCCTTTGTGCCGTTTCCTCCATGCCCCACATAGTGCCTCTCTTAGTACCAGTCAGTCACCTTTCTCTCTCTGCATGTATACACACTTTTCTCTCTCTGCATGTATACACACTTTTCTCTCTCTGCATGTGTACACACTTTTCTCTCTCTGCATGTGTACACACTCTTCTCTCTCTGCATGTATACACACTTTTCTCTCTCTGCATGTATACACACTTTTCTCTCTCTGCATGTATACACACTTTTCTCTCTCTGCATGTATGCACACTTCTCTCTCTCTCTGTATGTATACACACTTTTCTCTCTGTATGTATACACACTTTTCTCTCTGTATGTATACACACTTTTCTCTCTGTATGTATACACACTTTTCTCTCTATGTATACACACTTTTCTCTCTCTGCATGTATGCACACTTCTCTCTCTCTCTGTATGTATACACACTTTTCTCTCTGTATGTATACACACTTTTCTCTCTGTATGTATACAGACTTTCCTCTCTCTCTCACTCTCTGTATGTATACACACCTCTCTCTCTCTGCATGTATACTGACTTTTCTCTTTCTGTATGTATACACACTTTTCTCTCTCTGTATGTATACACACTTCTCTCTGTATGTATACACACTTCTCTCTGTATGTATACACACTTCTCTCTATGTATGTATACACACTTCTCTCTCTCTCTCTCTGTATGTATATACACTTTTCTCTCTTTTTCTGTATGTATACACACTTCTCTCTCTATGTATCCACACCTCTCTCTCTCTCTGTATATATACACACTTATCTCTCTATGTATCCACACCTCTCTCTCTCTGTATGTATCCACACTTCTCTCTCTATGTATCCACACCTCTCTCTCTCTCTGTATATATACACACTTATCTCTCTATGTATCCACACCTCTCTCTCTCTGTATGTATCCACACTTCTCTCTCTCTCTGTATGTATCCACACTTCTCTCTTTCTCTGTATGTATCCACACTTCTCTCTCTATGTATCCACACCTCTCTCTCTCTCTGTATATATACACACTTATCTCTCTGTATGTATCCACACCTTTCTCTCTGTATGTATCCACACTTCTCTCTCTATGTATCCACACCTCTCTCTCTCTCTCTGTATATATACACACTTATCTCTCTGTATGTATCCACACCTCTCTCTCTGTATGTATCCACACCTCTCTCTCTCTCTGTATATATACACACTTATCTCTCTGTATGTATCCACACCTCTCTCTCTGTATGTATCCACACTTCTCTCTCTCTCTGTATGTATCCACACTTCTCTCTCTCTCTGTATGTATCCACACTTCTCTCTCTCTCTGTATGTATCCACACTTCTCTCTCTCTCTCTGTATGTATCCACACTTCTCTCTCTCTCTGTATGTATACACACTTCTCTCTCTCTCTGTATGTATACACACTTCTCTCTCTCTCTCTGTATGTATACACACTTCTCTCTCTCTCTGTATGTATCCACACCTCTCTCTCTGTATGTATACACACTTCTCTCTCTGTATGTATACACACTTCTCTCTCTGTCTGTATGTATCCACACTTCTCTCTCTGTCTGTATGTATCCACACTTCTCTCTCTCTTTGTATGTATCCACACTTCTCTCTCTCTCTGTATGTATCCACACTTCTCTCTCTCTCTCTGTATGTATCCACACTTCTCTCTCTCTCTCTGTATGTATCCACACTTCTCTCTCTGTATGTATCCACACTTCTCTCTCTGTATGTATCCACACTTCTCTCTCTCTCTCTGTATGTATCCACACTTCTCTCTCTCTCTCTGTATGTATCCACACTTCTCTCTCTCTCTCTGTATGTATCCACACTTCTCTCTCTCTCTCTGTATGTATCCACACTTCTCTCTCTCTCTCTGTATGTATCCACACTTCTCTCTCTCTCTCTGTATGTATCCACACTTCTCTCTCTCTCTGTATGTATCCACACTTCTCTCTCTCTCTGTATGTATCCACACTTCTCTCTCTCTCTGTATGTATCCACACTTCTCTCTCTCTCTCTGTATGTATCCACACTTCTCTCTCTCTCTCTGTATGTATCCACACTTCTCTCTCTCTCTCTGTATGTATCCACACTTCTCTCTCTCTCTGTATGTATCCACACTTCTCTCTCTCTCTGTATGTATCCACACTTCTCTCTCTCTCTCTGTATGTATCCACACTTCTCTCTCTCTCTCTGTATGTATCCACACTTCTCTCTCTCTCTCTGTATGTATCCACACTTCTCTCTCTCTCTCTGTATGTATCCACACTTCTCTCTCTCTCTGTATGTATCCACACTTCTCTCTCTCTCTGTATGTATCCACACTTCTCTCTCTCTCTCTGTATGTATCCACACTTCTCTCTCTCTCTCTGTATGTATCCACACTTCTCTCTCTCTCTCTGTATGTATCCACACTTCTCTCTCTCTCTGTATGTATCCACACTTCTCTCTCTCTCTGTATGTATCCACACTTCTCTCTCTCTCTCTGTATGTATCCACACTTCTCTCTCTCTCTGTATGTATCCACACTTCTCTCTCTCTCTGTATGTATACACACTTCTCTCTCTGTATGTATACACACTTCTCTCTCTGTATGTATACACACCTCTCTCTCTGTATGTATACACACCTCTCTCTCTGTATGTATACACACCTCTCTCTCTGTATGTATACACACACCTCTCTCTATGTATCCACACTTCTCTCTCTCTCTGTATGTATCCACACTTCTCTCTCTCTCTCTGTATGTATCCACACTTCTCTCTCTCTCTGTATGTATCCACACTTCTCTCTCTCTCTGTATGTATCCACACTTCTCTCTCTCTCTGTATGTATCCACACTTCTCTCTCTCTCTGTATGTATCCACACTTCTCTCTCTCTCTGTATGTATCCACACTTCTCTCTCTCTGTATGTATCCACACTTCTCTCTCTCTCTGTATGTATCCACACTTCTCTCTCTCTCTGTATGTATCCACACTTCTCTCTCTCTCTGTATGTATCCACACTTCTCTCTCTCTCTCTGTATGTATCCACACTTCTCTCTCTCTCTCTGTATGTATCCACACTTCTCTCTCTGTATGTATCCACACTTCTCTCTCTCTCTGTATGTATCCACACTTCTCTCTCTCTCTGTATGTGTGACGTAGAAGTCCGTCACTGGCCGCGGGCAGCATTTGGTTCTTCAAGGCACACACGCATTCATCACTCCTCCCTGCGCCATTATAAGATAAGTTAACAACGTGGGTCGACACACAAATTAACTTCTGTCTTAGTGCATACATTTCACACTTATGTCAATGTTCATATTTGAGATATACAATATAAATTATACTTATCAATGTTGTGGATGAGCGCATTGTTTGTTTGTTCTGTTCCTCTCTCTCTCCATCTCTGTAGCTTCTGGGTAGGCTGGAAAAGGACCCGAGCTAAGGGAATTGGGCTGGCTTTATAGTGCCTGTCCCAAATGGCTCATTAATGCATATGGGCATATTGAAAGATATTGTCAGTAGTGATGTAATGTTGTAAATGTTATGTTGTAATATTGTTTAAAACCGTGTTGCAATGTATATCCTTTAGTATGTTTAGTTAATGGAAAATGTAGGTTTGTATTGTTAATTGCTTAATTAATTAGGGTTAATTGTTCTGAGGGGAGGGGCTAGCCCTACAAAAGGAGCCTCTCTTTCAGTTCATGGAGAGGCATTTTGAGAGGCATTTTGAAGAGGCATTTTGAAGAGGCATTTTGAGGGAGGCATTTTGAGAGGCATTTTGGAGGCATTTTGGATCGAGCTGTGGATGGGGCAGCATTGTTTTTAAGCTGTCCCATCAGGTAGCAGTTGATAGCAGTACTGTTGTTTTTTTTGTTCCGGAATCACTTGTAAATAAACACCTTTGCACAGAAGAACTTTTGCGGCTCCGCCATCTTTTTATTTTGATAGAGGTTAGGTTATCCAGTTTAGCCTTCTGGCCTACTCTACGTGACATATGGTGGCAGTGGTGGGATGGCGCACCGCAAATCAGTGGATTCCAACAAGAGAGGTAAAGGAATGCGTACAGGATTGCGTTCTCAGCAGCAGCATCAACTGGCAGAAAAGGTACCTGAAGTTGAACCGGGGTGGAATACCATGGAATCATCTGGTGAAGAAGAGGTCAAGTATGAGAAACTAGGAGCCCGACCAAGGGGCCAAAGACAACCAGAACTGGGTGAGCTACCGGTTGAACCAGCAGATGCAGCCATAAAAGACCAGCTGGCT